>NC_067459.1:9250000-9372500 GCF_025434085.1 Hippocampus zosterae | reverse complement strand
GCTTCCTTGTTTTTCAAAGTCTCGTAGATTTGAGTCTTTCCGACTCCAGGCGTCTCCTGAATGTTTCGTACTTTGTTACCCGCTTCGTTTAATCAGATACATATCACTTTCCTTTCCATGGTCATTACTCTCTCCCTCTTTCTTCGTCTTCCCCTCCCTCCCTGTTTCTGCAACTTGAAATAACTGCGCCACCTGGTGTTGAAATACCTGTCATTACAAGTCTAAACGAAATGAATGCAATCAAACCTTAATTGTGCACCAATCTTCGGTGGGCCGGATTAAACAGACCAACGGGCCGGATCCGGCACGCGGGCCGTAGTTTGCCCACCTTTGCACTAGATGGAGCTACACTCAAGGAAATGCCGACAGAACACTACAATACACTACACCCTGATTTACTGTATATAGCGACGATCAGATGTCAGTCAAACCTATTAAATAAAGCAGTGACACAGTTCACTTAACCAACAGCAAGTTATAACATTGACTCGTTAACGTTGAACTCTCTTGCCGCTGCTCTATTTCCGTGTTCGACTGCGAAACCGATCGCCTTAAGTTTGAACTCTGCGTTGTAAGCATGTCTCTAGCAAGGAGCCATTTTGGGGTTGACATATTACCGTAATGACCATACAAATCGGATTTTAAGCCGTGCTGTGAGCTTTTATGAAAATGGAAGGCTTAGGTGTGCCTTTTAGTGGGGAAAATACGGTACTTTTGGTCTCCACAGGAATGTTGACTTATATAACAATCATGCACCTTCCAGTGGACCATTAAACTTGGAGGATATTCTTTTTTTTCACAAAGGGTTATGTTTTAGAGGAACAGGACTGATCGAAAACGATGTAAATATAAATGTAAACATTTTTAAAAAGAGAAATTTTTCCTCCAGATTCTAGTTTGGGCCTCCTGATGTTTGTTATAATGTTGTCTAGAATAGATTTAGTTGAGGGAGTCATTCTTGTAAATGTTGATTGTCATAAAGAAAGAACAGGAATACGACAGATTAATGAACCTATTTTTAACTTTATCTTCTTTAGCAAGATAAATGTTATTTTTATGATGTTTTATTTTTATAGTTCAAAAAGGATTTCCTCTAATTTCCTTCTGAAGTCAGATAGATCATCATCTGTTGGTCGAAAAATAACCCCTGAACGATATGTTTTACAACTTCTCTCAGCATCCACATTGAAGCAACACTTTGAATCCTCTTCAACAAAGACAAACTCACCATGTGCCTGTGTAAGAGACAAACTAACTTTGATGAGATCACACATTTAAGATAAAACAAACAAAAGAAGCTAAGATCAGTGGCCAAATGTTCCATCTCGCCAGACTGTCATCAGCAGTTTGCAACTGAGAGACTAAAAGAATCACAGATAACGATGACGATTTTTTTTTTTTCTTGGCCATCAGGTGTGGTGCTCCGTGAGGACGCCCGAGAGCTCACACGAGGGTGTCATCACCGACCCGCACAGCCCGTCCAGATTCCGAGTCATCGGGTCCGTCTCCAACTCGCACGAGTTCTCCAAACATTTTGGCTGCAAAGTAAATACGCCTATGAACCCCAAACACAAGTGCAAGCTTTGGTGATGGCTCAGAATGGACAGCAGAGGGGGGACATGGGGAAACGGATAGTAGAGGCTCACTGGCGGGAAGAACCACTCACTGCCCATCAGCGTTTGTCATGAGTCAGCATGCCTGCTTTGTGTGGATGGTTGCTTGAGCAAGTCTTTTTTTTTTTTTTTAAGGAGATGTATTATAACTTTTTCCCCCACACTTCCCGGGTGTATTAAAAACATGTCTATGACATGCTTTTGTAAAAAATACCCCAAAGATCAAAAATTATTCTTACACGTGATTTCTTGTCTTGCTGAAATTAGCCCGTTTAAGTCTGCATCGGAAAGTGAGCGACTATAAACTCCGCCCCATGTATTGCTGGACCAATGATGAGTCAGATTTCATTGACATGACACCGAGAGATGGCACGAGAGAGATTTCTTACATTATTTTACTTCAGGGAACAGAGCCCATAGTGTGTGTGTGTGTGTGTGTGTGTGTGTGTGTGTGTGTGTGTGTGTGTGTGTGTGTGTGTGTGTGTGTGTGTGTGTGTGTGTGTGTGTGTGTGTGTGCGTGCGCGCGCGAGTGTGTGTGTGTGTCGGGGGGGGGGGGGGTATTTTCACTGATGGAGACAGCACTCCATCCATTACACGGTTGGGCCAAATTTACAAAGAATGTACTGTGACTGCTTTGACTTGCAATTCAATAGCTTTTCGTCAAAAACACCATGGCTGGACAATGACACTTAGGAAGAGAATGATGACATTTTCAGAATGGTCAGAACGCGAATGACAGAGCTGACAGCCTGATTTTCATCAAAATTGTTCAGAAAGTCGACGAAACATTTGCTTAAGTGTTCCACTCTGGGCATAACGATACCTTGTCCGCATCACTGCTCTATGAGGCTACCACAAAGGAGCGCCAAGTTTACAGCAGCTTTCGAAAGCCATTATTTGCTTCATTCAAAGTGTGTGTGAGTCTTTGTGCTGGTATTAGTGAATTAGACGTTGTTTATCGATGAGTCTCATTTGCACACAGGTGGATAATTGTTCTGCTAAACATAAAACATGACCCTGCACAGCTGCCTTGTCACAGGGAGAGAAATTTGGTGGTCATGTGGTTTTGATGAGACTTTGTAACAGTTTCAGTCACTTGAAGGTGGCCCTGGATCCCTTTTAGCCTGTCTGATCATGTCATGATTGGAGAAACTCAATTTGGAAGCTGTTACAAACCAGATACATTTTCAGAACTAGGCAGATCACAAGCTTTACTTGGATGTTTAATCCCACACTTAATGGGTGGGCGGCACTTCACAGAGCCAACTATTTGTAAATAATTAGTTTAATAGTCAATTTTCCATCACTTGGACTGCTTCGCTACGAATGTGCTTTTTATTTTTGGAACACTGCTATTGTACCTTTTGAAGTTGAGAGATAAGCTGTCACGTCTTGTAAACTGCCGGTAGGACAGATTGTCAGGTTCAGTGACAGTCACAGTGAGCTGCTTTTTCGTCTTGCTGTCACTCTGTGCCATGGTTTCCCACATGTTTGAATGTTAACAATACAGTATCACACATATTGCCGAAACATAGACATGTATATAACTGTATGAATCTTCTTCGGTAAAATCGAATAAAAAATACCTTTGATAAGAAAAGGTGTGATTAATGCTCAGTAACCTAAGTTTGGGAAACCCTTCTCTGCACTGTGCTTTATATCACTTCTACGGTGGTGCCTTGAGATATGAGTGATCCGACTTGAGTTTTTCAATATACGAGCCCTCATTCGGACATCTATTTTTTTTTTTTGGCTTGGACTTGCTAGCACATATTTAGATATGAACACTGTGCGGTAGCCGTAAAGTCAACTCTTTGACAACACACAGCAGTTTGGCAAATAATGAACAATACTCCTCCTAAAAAAATAAATAAATAAGGTTTCACGTTACACAGAATTACAAATTGTTTGTTCCAAAATGCCAATGTAAACGGTTATGATCAATAGTCTTTGTTTTACAAGTATAACACAAACGGTGGAGCAACACATGTGGACAGATAAAACATTACTGATGGGCATACATTCTTTATCCTCTTTAAATGAAAAAGACAATTATTACAGAATCTTAACTGACTCAACGACAGTGGTAGAATTGGAAGTAGTATTCTTTGTATCTGCATGTCTGCATGACGGCATTATACTGTCTTCTGGTGGAAGTGGCAGGTACACCCAAAGGAGCAGCACAATGAATTAGATTGCTGCATTAAATCATGATGTGCACACTGTCTATTTTTTTACATTCTTAAACTCTGTTATTACTCGATAAATTACATGATTAAAGAATGTTATTTTTCCCTAAGTTCATTTTTTGTGGGGGGAGAGTAGGCTGAGGCAGATTAATTGCATTTCAATTTTCTTTTGTATCTCAAGGAACCACTGAATGTTATTTATGTAACATTATTATGTGAATCTCGATTCAAGCCTGTTGTCTTTTTGTTGTTGTTGTTGTTTGTTTTGCCTATTGACATATGAAAGTCCACTTAAAAAGGATTTAAAAGCCATATACAGAAAGGATAGAATGTCTCATACAAATACTGAGGAAACGGCTGCACTGTTGGGGGAGGTACAATGCGGTCAGGCCCTCACACTGTATATTTTATTGGGAGAATGTGAAGTTGAATTTCTGTCGGTATTTTAATGACAAGGCCAATTTTGGACTGATTTTTACACATACAGAAATAACACAACGGAACTCACAACCAAAACAGATCAAATGTACCAATTAAGCTTTTATGTGTAAAATTATTTTGTATATTAAAATTATTATTAAAACATATTCTGCCTTATTTGCTTTTCCATTCATTTTCTGAACCACTTATACATTTAATGATCTTATGTTTGTTTCATGTGTATAGTTTGTCCCTAGGTCTGATTGTGAGTGCGAATGGTTGTCGTGTGTCGTGCAATTGGCTGCCAACCAGTTCAGGGTGTCTCTCACCTGCTTCCCAAAGACAGCTGGTGAAAATTATGATGTATAATCGTGAAAAAATATCATGTAAAAAGGTGATACTTATCATATGAAAACATGAAACGTATCGTGTAAAAATGTGAAACTTACAAAATGTGACGAAGTTGGCCTCACGGAGGAGTCCCCAACTTCTTTTGCGACTTTGGTCCCATCCTGCAGCCGGACGTAGAGGCAGATGCTTCTGAACGCAATGGCACTAAATCTAAAATCTAACCATGTCTCAACCCAAACATAAAATAGAACTCAATCACATCGTTTAAATGAGCCACTTTATCCATTTGGTTTCAACGTGAAATCTTTTTGCGTAATAACTTTCATGTTTTTTCATGACAAATATGTTTTTGCATAATAGTTTTTACGTTATAATGTTTACGCGTTTACATGGTTTTTACATGAGAATTTCGTGTTTTTTTCCTGGTATGGCAGCAAAACTCTTCGATATAGTAAGAAAAGTCCATTGTAAGTTGTTAAAGTCTGTAAAGTTAGGTTTTTGGCTGTTGTATTCACATTTAAGAATATGAAATATTCCCCACATTAAAAAGATAATTACAAAAACTACGTGTTCATTAACATGCTCCCTGTCCCCCAAAAAGACGAAAACATAATTTGTTACATTTGTGTGTGCGAGATCCAGAAGAGGTGGTGAACTGTTCATGGGTGGTGGTCCATAAACAAGAGAGGCTGGGTGTATTATTTTTGAAAGTCACTTTTTTCATAAAGTGATGATTATTTGTGTACTCTGTTTAATTGGAAAATACCATATCTATTTCCCGTTGACGGAACAACTGTGAGACGGACGAGCCTGAACATCACTCAGAAAAAAAACGAGCGGTCACGAGTCAAGTTGGCGGCTGGTGCTGATTAGCTAACAATTGTCACTTGCTCCGCCGACTTCTGCCTGCAAGTATTAAATGGGCGAACATATTCCCATGGATTGTCGAAAATGACCTTGAGGTACACAGTTGGGAGGTTTGACGCCAGTTAACGCGTCCCTTTGTACCGACGGGTGAGCAAATGATTCTTTCTCATTTTGGGCCCACGCTCATGACCTTCAATAACCTCAACACAAGCACGCGGTTTCACGCCGTCTCGTGTGAGTTTTGGGAGCTGAAAGTGACTCTTGGGAATAAATCATAATGTGTATGCATTTGTTCGAAGGGCCGGCCCTGCTTAATTTGGATGCATGATTGAGAAAGGGAGTGGTCGAAATCCTTCGGCAAACCATTTGACAAACGGTGGCGTTATTTGTCATCCTCTCGGTAGCGGAAGGACAAAAACGAGCCAGTTTGCGGTCGAATAGCGTCTCTGCGCACTCCTTTGAAAGCCGCCGGTACTTGTCATTTAGGTATGTAGTTCACCTCCACTGCGATGGTGGCGCTCTACTAGTATGTAATCTTTTTTGTTTGTTAAACAGGAAGTAGTTCGACCCGGCGGGTGGGATGATTTTCCGTGTTGTTTCGTCAAATGTCGATCAAACGTCCAAACTGCTTTTTGCCCCAGCATTGTACAACCAACGCCCGTACGCCGTAATGGATAATAACTCCGGGGTGTTGGATGTGGTTGTCTATGACGATGTTAACGTGATAAGTTGAAAGCAAAATGCTTTTCGGCCAATCACGTGACGACCGAGCGTTCTTTTCATTTAATCGAGACAAATCAACACAATAGTCCGATAACGAACCATGGTGCTTTTGTAATATTCTGGGGGGGCTCGCCTGGTTATTTGCTCGTCTCAGAAACGGGGAGATGCCATTAAATGAGCGATACGTTCATTGGTGCTTTTCTATTGGACCGCCATGGGCCACGTGACTCGCAGTTATCAACAATTGCTCGGTATTTGTTTCTTTTATCATGCTGAAAAACGACACAGTCGTCCGCATTTCCAGTTTGGTTGCGAGTGTAGTTGTTTGGTGTGTAAATCTTTTTCGTTGTGGTTGCTCGTCGTTTGTCACCGCCACTGTAGCTCGCACCGTCGGGAATCAAGTTGCCTTCTGTGGCAACTGTGAAGTTATCGCTTCTCGGCCTTTTGGCTAAGATCAAGTGTAGTATCTGTTCTTATCAGTTTAATATCTGATACGTCCCCTATCCGGGGACCATATATTAAATTGATTTTTGGAACTGGGAGATGGAATAGGGGCTTGCTCCGTCCACTCCACGCATCGACCTGGTATTGCAGTACCTCCAGGAACGGTGCACCCCCTCTACCTGTGAAATAAACTTCAATTCGCCTCTCAGGACTTCTATTAAAATTACTGGCTCTGACTAGTTATTAAAGACATTACGTATACAACCCCTTTCCCATGACGCGTGGTAGACTGAAATAGTCAGATCAGCAAACACTTGTAGGTTTTGCCAGGGACAAGTGGGCGTTGCTCTTATTTACTATGTACGATTTCTTAAAAATGCCGTTATTGTTCTCCGGTCAAAGTGTGTCTTGGTTAATGGTTCCGATGTTATTTTTCCGATGCTACAAAGCTGATGAATGAGAGCACGCAAGCCTTTTGATCAACGATTTGCACACAGGGTAGGTGTTATGATCAATGAATAACCCTGGCTGTTGTTTACGAAAACATTCGATTCCAAATATTATGCGTGTACATGCATGTAATCGTGTCCAAAGGCATTCCGAACATGACTGCATGGATGGGATCCTCTGCAATGGTTTGCAACTAACAATGCTGTAGAAGGCCTCCCGATTATATTGTGCGGAGTGGCCTGCGACGCAACGGAACTACCTCACCAATGATAATGTAGGACACCGACCCAACCCACTATGACGAGATGTTTCTGTGTTTAGCGGAACTACACGAATCGAGTGAAATAGAAATTATTTTCACGCTTTATTTGATGTATTTGTTTGATTACTTTGCGATTGCTGGTTGGCTGGCAGGCAGTTCAGGCGGTACCCCGCCGACTGCCCGAGGTCAGCTGGGATAGGCTCAAGTACGCCGGCGACCCACGTAAGGAAAGGCAATTGAAAAGACGGATGGATACTTGTGACATGACAATATTTCATTTGGGATTTCCTCAAATTACTTCACACTTGACCTAAAATGCATGGCATTCTCCGAGGAATATTTTTGGGGAGTAGATCCAGATTTGGGGATTAAAAAAGTTTAACAGAAGTGTTTTTTTTGTGGAAATGTTTCCAGAAAAAAATAAGAATGGAAGCGTCTCTTTCGGAATCAGAATCATCTTTATTGGCCAAGGACACGCAAGGAATTTGTCATCGGTGGCATTGGCTACACTAGTATTGCAATAACAAGCAGCGACTTATAAGTATCGAAACACTTTCCGTAATGTAAGGGTACCCATTGTTCAAAAGCAAAAAAGTAATCCTTTAACCGAGGCGGAACAAATAAGTTTATTGAAAAAAGGAAAAAGGCATCTTGCTGAATCCACTCAACAAAACAATTCATTAGAAAACAAGCCTCAAGAAAACAAACACATAGAGGAGCTCAACAAAAAAGGATGAAGTGGAATATTTACATTGTATGGAGAAAGTACAAATAATAGCAGTTCCAAGATTGTTTATACAGTTAAAAGATGTACTGTACCGTTCTGTATACTGCAGTTCAAAAGTTGCAGAGTGTAGTGTTTGCTGCACACCACTGGATGGCACCAGCGTGACATTGTGTTCCTGACCACACAGAGAAACAGGAAGCGAGTGCTGCCGAGGCGTGGGGGCGGGGGCATAGCTCGCTTTGAATTCTCGGTGGATATGAAGCAATGCATTGTGGGAATGATTACAAGGTTCTTTTTAAACTTCTATGTTCATAGTTTAGTTAACGGAGTGATTAAATTGTACAATTTAAACAGTTGTGCGATTGCGGTCTCATTCGGTGAGTCTGTCGGTGATGCAGCATGTGAGCCCGTGACTGAAGACGGTGTGTGTGCTAAAGACATCGGCCTTGGCGACCCTTCCAAATCATACTTACCTGGCAGGGGAGATACCATGATCAAGAAGGTGGTTCACCCAGGGTGAGGCTCAGCCATTGCACTCCGGTTGTGCTGACCCCTGCGAATTCCCCAAATGTGGGAATCTCGACTGCATAATTTCTGGTAGTGGGGGACTGCGTTCGCGCTCTCCCCTGATCATTCGGTCAATGACAATATAAAGCGACACCCCGACCATAGCCTTCATAGAGCTAGTGTGATTCGCCGTCGTGTGCGTTTCTATACTACTGGTGTACTCTAAAATGGTTCAATGATATTGTTGTTTACGATGACACTAGTGCAGCGTGTTATACCGGAGACAAATTCCTTGTGTGTTCTACATACTTGGCCAATAAAGATGATTCTGATGAGAAAAATTTGAAGCTCACTTGAGGCAAAGTTTTAACACGTATTCAAAACGTGTCGTTTTCTCTCTAAGAAATATATCCTAACAAAACTTAATTAAGGCGAGGAAAGAATAAAGTTAAAAATAAAGAAACCGGCAGTTGTGACATTGCAGCAGCAGCAACAGTTGCAGCCACACTAAGCACCTTCATTAATAGCTGGTTCCCTTGCTTGTCTTTTCTCTTCAAATTGTACTGATGGGTGGACATTTCTGATGTGCCTGTGCAGGTTATTTGTGGAGCCTGATCTATGGGATATTTTAACCTGGCACAGTCTACACGCTGCTATCAATTAACTATCAATTAAATCGAAATGAGTCCATATTTCACTGGGTTTCCTATCCATTTTCTCACCTGTCCACCGTGTTGTTTTTTTCACTAACTAGCTCTCTCGTCTCCTCGTCTGTCTTGTTCGCCTGCTGCTCAGTGTGCTGCTGTGTGTGTCTCTTCTCTAACCCTTACCCCTTCTCTAAACTGCAGCTCGCGTGTGTGTGTGTGTGTACCAATGTAACCCTCCAGTTTAGAATTCCCATCACCACGCCTCGAGAGTACTCACTCCCGGTTTCTTTGTGCGCGTGGGGAAGAGCATGTCACGCTGCAAGACATTTCGTGGTGTGCAGCACATACTACACTTCTGTCAATATTTCAGTTCATCTTTGTTTATTTCGCTCATCCTTTTTGTTTCTTTTCAAGCTAGTTTATATTGAAGCCTCTTTTTCCCCATCAGC
The DNA here is from genome assembly GCF_025434085.1 of Hippocampus zosterae. Taxonomy (NCBI): domain Eukaryota; kingdom Metazoa; phylum Chordata; class Actinopteri; order Syngnathiformes; family Syngnathidae; genus Hippocampus; species Hippocampus zosterae. The sequence goes on along the minus strand of NC_067459.1, from coordinate 9,362,851 downwards.
GGTGGGTGAAGGAAGGGCAGGAATAACTTTATTCTTTCCTCGCCTTAATTAAGTTTTGTTAGGATATATTTCTTAGGGAGAAAACGACAAGTTTTGAATACGTGTTAAAACTTTGCCTCAAGTGAGCTTCAAATCTTCATTTGCCAAATATGTGGAACACACAAGGAATTTGTCTCCGGTATAACACGCTGCACTAGTATCATCGTAAACAACAATATCATTGAACCATTTTAGAGTACACCAGTAGTATAGAACCGCACACGACGGCGAATCACACTAGCTCTATGAAGTAGTGATGGGTCCATGAGGCCTCATGAGGCGTGTCGACACACTGACACACTGTGTTGATACTGTGCTGATACTGTGTCACTGACCACTGCCACCTGCTGGACCTTCAAGATCCCTGCAGCCAACCCCCTTAACAGACTGAACTGACTGATAAATTGTTTTGTATATTGAACATATAAAATATACAATTCGGTAATAAATTGGCAAAAGGTGAAGGTAAGATATAAAAAAAGGAAAAGAAAATAGTCATCATCACAAATATGTGGTCAAAGGAGTAGAAAGAAGCAAAAAACCTACCCCGAGTCCTACCCTTTCTTATATATGAATTGATCATTTTTCTAAATAGGAAAGAAAGTCTAAATATCAACAAATGCTTTTACCCTTATGTATGCTGTACTAATACATTTTTACATTAGGTTTGTATATACAGTACATACTCTTTAGAGCACATGTATATGTCGATTTTCTCATATTCATAATGGATGCTACATTTCATTAATATATTAAATAATCTCATCAATGTATTTCTGATGTATTGCTATATTTCATGAGTGTATCGAATTTATCAGCTTAATTCTGATTTGTATAGTTGTCTTGTACTACTCTCGAATTCATTAATCTCAGCAAGAGAGTTCCTCATTTTACTGGTCCGTTTCAGAATCATTCCACAGATTTACACCTATTACAGATACACTCCTTTGTGTGATGTTCGTTCGTGTTTTGGATTTTTTTTGTATAGATTAGTACCCCCTAAATTATGACAACTTTCTCGAATTTTAAAAAGCTTCTGGATCTTTTGGCAAAGGATATTATTGTGTGCTTTGTACATTAATTGGGCGATTTTTAAGTCAATCAGGTCATGAGATTTCATGGTTTAATTTGATAAACAGTGGATTTGTGGGTTCCGTCCATTTGGAACCAGTGATTGTTCCGATTGCTTTGTATTGTAGTTTTAAAACAGTGTTTTACTGGCATTTCCCCATATTCCCACACAATAGGTCAAATATGGAAGTAATAAAAGTATGTGTACAAGGATCTCTTATTCAGCACATCCTTAGTTTTTGGGAGGATCCCTATGGTTTGGGATATTTTTCTTTTATTATCCATTATGTAGCTGCCAGCACGGTTTTGCATCTACAACTGTTCCAAAACATTTTCATAAGGTCATTCATCGATTTGATGATGAAGTGTATACAATATCATTCACATCCATGCATTCATTTTGCAACATTCAATGTGTTCAAATAATGTGAAGATCATTTGAATGAGGATGCTTGTGGGCTTTTATTTCACAAATTTTTATTGAGAAAAATAAGATGCTCCAATGTTTTAAACTTCAGCCTGTTGCGTCTTTTACAAGCGATTTCTCCTGCTGTGGAGAACACACGCTCACAAGGGACGGATGAGGCTGGCGTACAAAGGACCTTTGCGAGGTGGGAGAGGTTTGGGAAAGAAGTGTGTTGCTCCTTCCAGTACAGCTGCTTCGTGGAACCTTGATTGTCAAACATGGAGTGGAGAGTCAACCAATAATAATTACTGATTGTCAATTAAATCATCAACATAGCAACCGTGAAAAGATGAGTGAACGTTTGTATACCTGGCGTAATACTGGGTGTATCGCGAACTTCATTCTCATGCTTGGCCCGATAATGGCTCAGCATGGCGGAGGTGCTTCTGTTGGTGTATGACAATTCGACCCGGCAAAATCGACATTTCACCTGTAATGAAATGTAAATAAGAAGTAACTAAGAGTTACCTTGAAATATATTCGGATTAGAATGGTACAACACATGTCAATAATCTGAGAGGCACTCGGCGAGTGACTCTCGCCGAGAGGCTCTCGGCGACAGAAGGCGATTTGAATAAATAAATAAATAAATAATACCTTATTCTCCGGGACATCAAAATGGTCCCACACGGCGGATGATTTGCGTCTCTGCTCCATAATCGGCAAGGAAGGCAAGGCACGAACACGAAGTCTGCACTGACACGAACTTCGACAAGCGAGCGTGAGTGAGGTCTGGCTTGTTTCGGCAAGTGGCATTGTGTCGCCAAACCCACTTCATTATAAACACTGTGCGGCGGGCTTTTGCTGCGTCAACGCCCTCTGCACTGAGTCGACGCCCCCTGGACTAAGTGGCGCAGCCTGTACTGTGCCAAGCAGCCGATGCGGTCTAAACTGCACCGGTGCAGTTCACGTGTCAATTAGCAGCCTGGACTGTGTCAACGCAGCCGATGTGTCAATTAGCAGCCTGGACTGTGTCAACACAGTCGATGTGTCAATTAGCAGCCTGGACTGTGTCAACGCAGCCGGTGCGTCAATTAGAAGCCTGGACTGTGTCAACGCAGTTCACGTGTCAATCACGTGACCTAATGAGCCAGCACATGCATCGACACGTGGTTTGCTCTGTGAGCCCGGCGTATGTGTCAATGCATCGGTGTCGCTGGACCCATCACTACTATGAAGGCTATGGTCGGGGTGTCGCTTTGTATTGTCATTGACCAAATGATCAGGGGAGAGCGCGAACGCAGTCCCCCACTACCAGAAATTATGCAGTCGAGATTCCCACATTTGGGGAATTCGCAGGGGTCAGCACAACCGGAGTGCAATGGCTGAGCCTCACCCTGGGTGAACCACCTTCTTGATCATGGTATCTCCCCTGCCAGGTAAGTATGATTTGGAAGGGTCGCCAAGGCCGATGTCTTTAGCACACACACCGTCTTCAGTCACGGGCTCACATGCTGCATCACCGACAGACTCACCGAATGAGACCGCAATCGCACAACTGTTTAAATTGTACAATTTAATCACTCCGTTAACTAAACTATGAACATAGAAGTTTAAAAAGAACCTTGTAATCATTCCCACAATGCATTGCTTCATATCCACCGAGAATTCAAAGCGAGCTATGCCCCCGCCCCCACGCCTCGGCAGCACTCGCTTCCTGTTTCTCTGTGTGGTCGGGAACACAATGTCACGCTGGTGCCATCCAGTGGTGTGCAGCAAACACTACACTCTGCAACTTTTGAACTGCAGTATACAGAACGGTACAGTACATCTTTTAACTGTATAAACAATCTTGGAACTGCTATTATTTGTACTTTCTCCATACAATGTAAATATTCCACTTCATCCTTTTTTGTTGAGCTCCTCTATGTGTTTGTTTTCTTGAGGCTTGTTTTCTAATGAATTGTTTTGTTGAGTGGATTCAGCAAGATGCCTTTTTCCTTTTTTCAATAAACTTATTTGTTCCGCCTCGGTTAAAGGATTACTTTTTTGCTTTTGAACAATGGGTACCCTTACATTACGGAAAGTGTTTCGATACTTATAAGTCGCTGCTTGTTATTGCAATACTAGTGTAGCCAATGCCACCGATGACAAATTCCTTGCGTGTCCTTGGCCAATAAAGATGATTCTGATTCCGAAAGAGACGCTTCCATTCTTATTTTTTTCTGGAAACATTTCCACAAAAAAAAACACTTCTGTTAAACTTTTTTAATCCCCAAATCTGGATCTACTCCCCAAAAATATTCCTCGGAGAATGCCATGCATTTTAGGTCAAGTGTGAAGTAATTTGAGGAAATCCCAAATGAAATATTGTCATGTCACAAGTATCCATCCGTCTTTTCAATTGCCTTTCCTTACGTGGGTCGCCGGCGTACTTGAGCCTATCCCAGCTGACCTCGGGCAGTCGGCGGGGTACCGCCTGAACTGCCTGCCAGCCAACCAGCAATCGCAAAGTAATCAAACAAATACATCAAATAAAGCGTGAAAATAATTTCTATTTCACTCGATTCGTGTAGTTCCGCTAAACACAGAAACATCTCGTCATAGTGGGTTGGGTCGGTGTCCTACATTATCATTGGTGAGGTAGTTCCGTTGCGTCGCAGGCCACTCCGCACAATATAATCGGGAGGCCTTCTACAGCATTGTTAGTTGCAAACCATTGCAGAAGATCCCATCCATGCAGTCATGTTCGGAATGCCTTTGGACACGATTACATGCATGTACACGCATAATATTTGGAATCGAATGTTTTCGTAAACAACAGCCAGGGTTATTCATTGATCATAACACCTACCCTGTGTGCAAATCGTTGATCAAAAGGCTTGCGTGCTCTCATTCATCAGCTTTGTAGCATCGGAAAAATAACATCGGAACCATTAACCAAGACACACTTTGACCGGAGAACAATAACGGCATTTTTAAGAAATCGTACATAGTAAATAAGAGCAACGCCCACTTGTCCCTGGCAAAACCTACAAGTGTTTGCTGATCTGACTATTTCAGTCTACCACGCGTCATGGGAAAGGGGTTGTATACGTAATGTCTTTAATAACTAGTCAGAGCCAGTAATTTTAATAGAAGTCCTGAGAGGCGAATTGAAGTTTATTTCACAGGTAGAGGGGGTGCACCGTTCCTGGAGGTACTGCAATACCAGGTCGATGCGTGGAGTGGACGGAGCAAGCCCCTATTCCATCTCCCAGTTCCAAAAATCAATTTAATATATGGTCCCCGGATAGGGGACGTATCAGATATTAAACTGATAAGAACAGATACTACACTTGATCTTAGCCAAAAGGCCGAGAAGCGATAACTTCACAGTTGCCACAGAAGGCAACTTGATTCCCGACGGTGCGAGCTACAGTGGCGGTGACAAATGACGAGCAACCACAACGAAAAAGATTTACACACCAAACAACTACACTCGCAACCAAACGGGAAATGCGGACGACTGTGTCGTTTTTCAGCATGATAAAAGAAACAAATACCGAGCAATTGTTGATAACTGCGAGTCACGTGGCCCATGGCGGTCCAATAGAAAAGCACCAATGAACGTATCGCTCATTTAATGGCATCTCCCCGTTTCTGAGACGAGCAAATAACCCGGCGAGCCCCCCCCAGAATATTACAAAAGCACCATGGTTCGTTATCGGACTATTGTGTTGATTTGTCTCGATTAAATGAAAAGAACGCTCGGTCGTCGCGTGATTGGCCGAAAAGCATTTTGCTTTCAACTTATCACGTTAACATCGTCATAGACAACCAAATCCAACACCCCGGAGTTATTATCCATTACGGCGTACGGGCGTTGGTTGTACAATGCTGGGGCAAAAAGCAGTTTGGACGTTTGATCGACATTTGACGAAACAACACGGAAAATCATCCCACCCGCCGGGCCGAACTACTTCCTGTTTAACAAACAAAAAAGATTACATACTAGTAGAGCGCCACCATCGCAGTGGAGGTGAACTACATTCCTAAATGACAAGTACCGGCGGCTTTCAAAGGAGTGCGCAGAGACGCTATTCGACCGCAAACTGGCTCGTTTTTGTCCTTCCGCTACCGAGAGGATGACAAATAACGCCACCGTTTGTCAAATGGTTTGCCGAAGGATTTCGACCACTCCCTTTCCCAAGCATGCATCCAAATTAAGCAGGGCCGTGCCTTCGAACAAATGCATACACATTATGATTTATTCCCAAGAGTCACTTTCAGCTCCCAAAACTCACACGAGACGGCGTGAAACCGCGTGCTTGTGTTGAGGTTATTGAAGGTCATGAGCGTGGGCCCAAAATGAGAATGAATCATTTGCTCACCCGTCGGTACAAAGGGACGCGTTAACTGGCGTCAAACCTCCCAACTGTGTACCTCAAGGTCATTTTCGACAATCCATGGGAATATGTTCGCCCATTTAATACTTGCAGGCAGAAGTCGGCGGAGCAAGTGACAACTTTGACAGACAGACCACCATCTATAAAACGTTTTAAAAACTCTTGAATGAGCTCCCACTGAACATTCAGCAAGCCTCTTCTTTGCCCATCTTTAAAACTAATTTGTATTCTTTGGCATATGACTCAGCATGACTCACACTTGATCTTCGTTTTACTGTTCCGTGCTTTCTACTGTCTTCGTTATTTGTGTTTTATTGCTTCATATATGATATCTACTCTATGTACAACACTTATTATACAGAAAGGTTGTTTTAAAGTGCTCTATAAATACAGTTGAGTTGAGAGTTGAGTTTAACATCTCTTCTGCATGTCACCGCACACTCAAACTTAAAAAATTGTGTTTTCGTCTTATTTTTATTTGTTAAAGCATGTTCATGAAGACGTAGATTTCGTAATTATCATTTTTTATAATAAGGGGAATATTTCATATGAACTAATGTGAAGACACCAGCCAAAACCCGACCATTACAGACTTTAACAACTTATAATTGACCATTCTTACGATGCGGAAGGTTTTTGCTGCCATCCATCCAATTTCTAATCAACTTATTCTCACAAGGGTCGCGGGCGTGCTGCAGGCTGTCTTCTGATTTTTACTTTTTTGAAAATGTGTTATGAAAAAAAGTTTTAACTGAGAAAGAGGATGCAGATGGCGGCTACAGACGATAGAGAGTGCTACTAGCACACAGGTCCCGGAAAATACCTTGAACGTTCAAGACTTTTTTACACTGTAAATACTGTAGATAGAAATTGAAACTGTTCCACGCTACTATACAACTATGTGTATATCGGATTCAAACCATTGAACGTAGCATGTGTTATCTCACATTTGTGAGTGTTAGTCATAGCATTTCGCGTGGAAATGGTTTGGAAACGTGTTTTTATTTGAGAAAATGCCCCCGCAAAGGTGCGTATGTGTGTTGCAGTGTGACCGCGGAAGCGGGTCGTCGCTCTGTTGTTTAGCCGAGTGATTCCGTAATTGGTCGAGACTTGCCGAATCATCTGTCCTACTCGGACGGCTGGAGAAGCGGCAGGCAGCTGCGCCATGTTGGCCGACTCTCATGTATATGTGCGGGCAAAAAATGACAGAAAACACACTTGACGAGCAGCACAACTAAAGCTTCCCACGCGAGAGGTTGAAGACCGTGTGGTTTATCTTTTTTTCTCCCCCCCCCCTCTCGTGGAAACGAAGCGAAACCGGTGGGGGGGCCGGGGATCCGCAGAGGCTCTGGACGGGTTAGGGAAAGCTCCCCACCGTCCCCATGAAGAGTACCACTGATCCCGGCAGCGACTTTCCATGAAAAAAGGAAAGATCTGTGTTGCTATCTGGGCTTCGTTATCCCGCTTCTCTCGGGGGCTTGGGGCCTGCTTTGACTCCATGTATGCGAGCTAAAACGACGGTCGTTTCTCTATTTGGAGCGCTGTTTTGTTTTTAATGTGTTAGCTCTTTCTCTTTTTTTTCTTTATTTATTTTTTACGATGAGTTTACCACCGAAAGTAGTCCCCAAACCTGGAGCCGCCGTCGCTGTGAGTGGACCTGGAAACCCGTCGAGCCAACTGCGGGCTACCCTGACCTCCGTGTCGCTGCCGCCAGGAGCCCCAACAGTCCCCCAGCCTGGAGCCGTGCCGCCAACTCAGTATCCTTTTGACCCGCACGGTAACACTTATTTATGGTTCACAAACACCTTTTTCCTCTTTGTGTATGCGTCAGATGCTGTACTCTTCTTAATGATAGTGGAGGCTGGATTGTGGGAGTGGAGGGGGACAATTAGCTAGGATGCTAAGTGTGCTAACGCTTGCCGGTTTTCGAACGCCATGAACCTGTAATAGTTTGTTTTGGGGAAGACGTTAGCGCCCATAACAACGCCACACCCAAAGTCAAAGATAAACTATTTATCAATAATGGTTATTGCGACTCAGCTTAAGTGTCAAGGCGGGCTGACATTGTTTGTTAGAGCCAGGCTTTCATGGCTCTTGACACCGGTTACCGGCACCCGGCCGGCTTTGTTCGCTCATCTTCGGTGGCTAACCTCATCGTTCGAGAAGTGTGCTAATGTTAGCCCCCAAAATAAGGCCCGATTTTCGGCAGGGGGTGATTGTAATACACCCTCTCGTTGTTGAGCGAGATGAAAGGGGCTGCACCTTGACAGGCCTGTCACTTCTCAGCTCGACGAGCACTTAAATCAGCGATGCCCATCTCCTGTTTTCGATGGCCACTTTCTTGCCTGTTTTAGATGACAACCCGATTCAATTGATCAGCTCATCAGCAAGCGCTTCAGAAGCCTGATATTGATTCTGATCATTTGAATCAGGTCTGTTGGAGAAGGGAGGCATCTAAAATAAAAAGGATAAGCGGCCCCCCGAGGACTAGGTTTGGACATCCCTGCCTTAAATCAAACGTTCTGTAGTGCTTTGGATCCAGCATGGCTTTTCCGAGCTCAAGTTGAGCCAGTGGTAGTAGTGTTTTGATCATACAATCATATTTTCTGTCAAGTATTTACATTTTATACTCCATCTCTATAAAGCCAAACACATAAGGTGTATTGCTCATGAGTTTCTTAACTGCAAACTCAAATGAGCATGGTTAGAAAAAGACTACTTTTGCCTAAAATTCCCCAAATCGTCCGACTTATTGGCAGTATAAAAGAAAATCAAAGTAACTTCCATCTGCTGCAGATATAACAACTGCTGTTAAAAATAACCCAATTAGTGCAATGTTGGTCTGTGATAATATTTTATGTCGTTTTCACATTTTGAATGGCTCTTTGTCTACGTCCATGGGATTGGTTCGCCACCAGCCCAGGGTGTCCCCCATGTCTCTAGCCTAAAGGTTGGTGGGTTAGGCACCAGTTCACTCATGACCAGAATGCAGAAAAAGTGCTAAAAAATGCTTGATGGTCACACCCTGAAGTGCAATGCTTTTCACAACATGGTTGGACCAGTGTTGCCACCTTAGCAACATGGTCACTCCATTTAGTCACTATTTCTCCCCAAAAAACTTATTGTGAGTTTTGTTCGTACTTTTGATGTTGTTTTTCATATAACGAGAAATGAGTCTGTGGAAGGCAATCAACGAGTCACCGATGCTGAATTTTGCCAAAGACTTCCCAAAATATATTTAGCAAAAACAGCGATTTATCAACACATGCTTAACTCGAGATACATGCTTCCAAGCCACAAATATTTCACGAAGATCCTTTTGTACAACTCTACAAAAATGCAATAGCATCAGAAATTCATGCAGGGATGTCAAACTTACGTGACGCATAGCAAGCATGTCACTGGTGTTCGGCCGGACACTCCTTTGGCACAATTTGGTAAATTTAATATTTTTCACAAATCCATACTATTCATTCGTTTTCCGAACCGCTTTTATCGCCACCAGGTTCGTGGGGTGTGCTGGAGCCCATCCCAGCTCCCTCAAATCCATACTATTTTTACCAATTATTGACCAATCTAAAGTCTTGAAAATAGCAATATTAACTGCTGAACAAATGTCGTTTTTGACGTCTCCTGAAAAGTCGAATTACGAATTGCTTCCTAAAGTAGTTTGGTCAAAAACTGATTTTTGGTCGTAATCCAAGGCGTAAAAATCTCAAATTTTCAAAACCAATTTGGTCAATAACAGAGATGCTCGAAAACAGAGGTATGACTTTGTGTGTGTGTGTGTGTGTGTGTGTGTGTGTGTGTGTATATATATTAATCTCAAATAGTCCGGATAGGATTCATTCATTTCATTCATTCATCTTCCGAGCCGCTTGATCCTCACTAGGGTCGCGGGGGGTGCTGGAGCCTATCCCAGCTGTCTTCGGGCAGTAGGCGGGGGACACCCTGAATCGGTTGCCAGCCAATCGCAGGGCACACAGAAACCAACAACCATTCGCACTCACACTCACACCTAGGGACAATTTAGAGTATATGCAATACAATAGCGTAAATACACAGGTGACACACCCACATGTGCCCAAACAACACAAACTTAAAAAAACACCCACAAAACACCCGCTACTCGTAATTCGGAAGGAATACTTGGTTTCATTCAGTTAAGTTAAATATGCATGTTTTTAAAATAATAAAACATACATTATTGCAGATATATTTCAGTTGAAGAACTACTGTATTAAGTATAACCAAACCATCAGAAGACATCATAACATGTCACGGAGCCTTTAAGTGGTTGTCTTACGAAATGGCTTCGCTGTCTGTCAAGAATTCACATCCAGAGCATGGTGCAATGCCAAATGCTACATGCCACCGTGGGCCTATTTTCCCTCACCGGTGTCGTTGCAAGGTGTTCACACAGAGGACAGGCTAGCCTACTTTAGAGTGGAGTGAGTCATTCAACTTATGTCATCTCCAGTTACAGTTCCAACAAGGTGTCAAGTGCGAGATGGTGGCCAGTGCCATCTCTGCCCAGTCAGTCAGTAACCCAAAGAAGGTTGTTGGCTGATCTTCACTGCTGGCCTAAATGCCTAGTTCAGAATTAATGACATTTTGTCTTTCTTTTTTAGGATTTGCAGATTCATTTTCAGTAATTCATCTGTGACTACATGAAACAAGCAAGATGCACAGACACCCATATTGCTTATAAATAATGCCGTATGTGACAACACGTATGAAAACTCTCATCTCTGGATGAAATGATTAATTAAATTTACTCAAATAATTTGCGGTTCAGCACCCTCAGATTCAGGTATTTAAGATTTATTTCAATATACCTTAATATTATTTTGTTTTGGGGGGCATCTCCCATTTTTCATGCAAAATGCCAATTAGACCTGAACTGGGGTTGTTTAATTACTTTTTTTCTTCAGTTTTTCCCTTTCCCTTTTTAAATTTTCACAATGGGCGTCAGTTACCCCCAAATTTTCACTATTCGTGGGCTGGCCCGAGCTTCATTCCCCACGAATAGCGAGGGTCCACTGTATTTATGGCCCAGAAGTGTTTGTCATCCAAATATTTACTTTTATTGACTTAACAACTGCTTAACTGTAAGTTAGTGATAGACTTTGTTGCATTGCGATTTACAACTTTGGGTTGCATCACCACAGTAGGAATGCCACTGTCGGAAACCGAAGACCCCACAAACCAAACCTAATTCCAGCGAAGTTGAGACGTTGTGTGAAACAAATAAAAACACAATACAATGATTTGCAAATCATGTTCAGCCTATATTGAATTGAAGACATGACAAAGACAAAATATTTAATGTTCAAACTGATACGGAGGTAGCAGGACGAGATCGACTTCTTACTGGCCAGACATGGGCCCCTGTGTCGTGGCTCCCTGCTGTCGAGGCGGCTGAGTAGCTCTGCGACCGCCACCACTCACGCAGCCAAGTAGCTCTGCGGCCGCCACCGGTCAGACAGCTAAAGAGCTCCAGGGAGCCTGTGTCGTGGTCACCCTCCTACTTGATCTCCTTATCGTGGACGCCAAACTCTCAGATAGCTGAGGAGTCAGCAAATTAATGTATAACGATAGCATCACGCGAATAATGCACTCTTAAGAATTAATACAAAACCTTGTAAATAGGCGTTCTGTCAGCCATGCATGCCATCTAGTTCCTGATCGTAAAACGTCCATAAACAGTTACCTTGTTATCAATGACTGGTATTGTTTGACGTCACGAGTGCCTGATTCATTGAAATACGGCCGCTATTGGTCTGAAACGAGGGCTGAACAATTTTTCATTTTGGGACCGAAGTTGCAATCTTGGGCAATGGGATTTTGAGATCATCAAAGGTATATATTTTTAAAAGGCTCTTATCCCCCACGCTCATCAATCGGCAGCATACTACTATGCACAGCTCACACTCACCAGCTCCAAACTAGTTAACCAAAAAAAAAAGTGTTGCATCTACGTCACGCTGTCACTCATACACTTGGAAGTCTTTGCTTTCACGGCTGCTTGAGAACACTAGGCGTTCAGGCTCAGAAACAGCAACAAACTGCATGGTGCAAATCCTGTCCTACGTGGTGACAAATAAACTACCCCGCTAACGAGTAGCACTTTAACCGAGGAGGCGAATAAGGAGTCACTGAGCATGCAACAGTGAGCAAGAGAGAACATGAAATAAAGAAATGGTTACCGTTTTATATTTGAGTAACCCCTTCAGAAATATTCCCATTATGATATTTTTACACCTACACTCACCATTACTGTTAAGACCCCAAGATTCAATTCATACCATGATACAGATTTCAGGCCATATCGCGATGCCTTCAGTCTCTGTTTGAATTGTTCAGTCTTGAGCAAAAATATGGGGAAAATATTTATAGAAATACATTTATGCACATAAGTACAAAATATAAAACATTTTGGTTGAAAAAAAAGATGTTTTAAAAATACAGTAATAACACAATTACATATTTCTACATGAAGGAAAATAGTGCAGTAGGTCTTGCCTTATTGAACCATTTTGATAACCTTAAAAAGAACCGCCTTCCTCGCTCAAGCTCTTGAGTGTCTTGCATCAATAGCCCAATCGCTTTTAAAGTTCTGATGGTATGACTGATGATAATCATTTTCTGTCATGTTTATAAATGCTACTGTACATTGTGAATATTGCACTGAAGCTTGATTTGAAGAAAATAGCAATGTCTGTAAAAAAAAAATTGTGATTCAGTTGTATACTAAAATCGTTCAGTCCGAGTCCTCGCTCACCCCCTAATGTAGATAGCATTAATGCACATGTGTTTTTACTGGGTAGTTTGGGTCTACTGATAAAATGGCAACGGCAATGCCTGTCTCCGCACTAGCCTGATCCAAACGTCCCCTTTCACCTAACCTCTGGCACCATGTCGACTTTATATCGCATCTGGCACATGACTCCCCAAAGGATCATCAGTTCCCACTTGCTGGGTTGTTAACGCTTGCGGGACGACAATCTGTTGTGCTGCCTGTAGGTATGTGTCCATGTGTAGTACGTTGCTGTTCCTGGTTGCCAGAGGAACACTCGGTGCTTGCGTCTGATGCCTTGCAAGCTCTGACAACGGCGTTGCTGCTTAGCATTCATTGCGAGAGTCCAAGGTGGTGCTTCCCACCATCTGCCAACAAAGGCCCAGATTACCCAGCCTTGCTTTAGACCCCCTCCTGCTTACACAGCCCTCTCTCCTTATTTCATTCCAACTCGCCTCACTCCACCACAGGCCCAGCTGAGAAACTGACGACTTTCTCTCAGGCCACTTAGATGATAGATAGATATATAGACACACACACACGCACGCACGCACGCACATACACACACACACACACACACACACACACACACACACACACACACACCTATCTATCTTTGATAGATAGATAGATACACCTACACACACCTGTCTGTCTGTCTGTCTGTCTGTCTGTCTGTCTGTCTGTCTGTCTGTCTGTCTGTCTGTCTGTCTGTCTGTCTGTCTGTCTGTCTGTGTGTTCCTCTCACATTTAAGAATCATGCTTTGCAGGTTAATGGAACACGGTAAATTGTCCCGAGAGGTGCAGGGTTCGATTCCGGCTCCGGCCTTCCTGTATTTGTGAGTGTGAGCGCAGATGGTTATTCGTCTCTGTGTGCCCTGTTATTGGGTGGCAACCACTTAAGGGTGTCCCCCACCTACTGCCCCAGCGACCCTTGTGAGGATAAGCGGATCAGAAAATGGATGGATGGGTATATATATATATATATATATATATATATATGTTGTATATCCAAAGTGCACATTGACACAACATTGTACTGCAAGTGTGTATTTGTGTAGCCTGCCTGTGAAAGTGTCCTTGTGTTCATGTGCACACTGTGGGAAGTTATAAATAAACTGCTGAGCTGTTATGAGCCAGCATGCAGGACAGCGTATTCCAGAGACGGCGTGCCCGTGGTTAATGACAACTTTCCTGCCCGATGTCAGAAGGCATGCTCGCCATTGTTTGTGACGGTCTCCTCGTATCATACTTGTTTTTTTCATGCCGATTGTAGAACAGAAATACGCCCGTGTTGTGTCATCAGTGTTTTATGTGCTGGCTAGGAGTCATGTTGGTGAGGTTCAATCTTGCAATTGCTTTTTTGAGATAGAAACAAATTTGTTGCTAATGGTTTTCTGGATGCTGTTTTGAGCTGTCTTCTTCCTGCAGGGTGACACCTGACAAACACTTCATTTCCCATACAGGCTGATTTGAAGCAGATGATACAGTACAGTCATCCATTCTGACAGATTTGGAATAGTTTTTTAATGTTTTTGTTTGCTGTTGTGCCGGAAATGCTCCAAATGAGAACAATATGTTCTCTGTTTCCATGTGCTTTCAAACTGTGCGAGCATACTTGCACAATAAAGTTGGCACTATATTTGGAAGTTTTGGACCATCTTGGAGATGCTGTTTTGATGCAGACTCAATGATGTATAGTTGGATACACAAGTCTTGTGGATAAGCATTTAATAGTAGTGACTGTCAATATTCATTGCTTGAAAAAAATATAGTAATTGTATATGGTTTAGCATAGCTCAGAATTACATCTTACAGCGGGTGTTTTGTGGGTGTTTTTTTAAGTTTCTTTGTTTGGGCACATGTGGGTGTGTCACTTGTGTATTTACGCTATTGTATTGCATATCCTATCCGGGCTATTTGAGATTTAAAAAAAATATATATATATACACACACACACACACACAAAGTCATACCTCTGTTTTCGACCATCTAAGTTCTCGACCAAATTGGTTTTCAACCAGAAAATTTGATATTTTTACGCCTCGGATTATGACCGAAAATCAGTTTTTGACCAAACTAAGCAAACCTAAATAGGCCATTCGACTCCTCTCAGCATCCTTACACGAGGAAGTGATGCTTCCTCATGTAAAGTTCATTGTGAGCAGACGTGTTTGGTTTGGTTTTTTGTTTTTCCTGCATAGTGTATGAGCCCTTTATCATGGGCTAATAAAATTGTTTCGCATTTCAAACAAATTGGTTTTCGAACACCCTTCTGGAACGGATTATTTTTTTTTAGTAAAAATGTAGTTTTTGTTCAAATGTACTGTTCCAAATTATAACGCCAGCAGAGACAAAGTGTAAAGAACTGAAAATAGTTATTTGTTGAAATTTCAGCTTTAGGAGGTTGTATTTGCAAAAATCAAAAGCTATCTAAATTAAAAACATTGGGACAGGTCAAGTTACATTCTCACATGTCTGTCTATCCAATTGGCTGGCAATATCTTCTGGGTGTACTCTGCCTACTGCCCGAAGACAGTTGCATGTCCACGACCCTTGTTGGATAAAAGCAGTTCGGATAATGGATGGATGAATCACTTATTTGCCAGCTGTTTTTCAAGTCTTGCATCCATTGAACTTGAGTGAGTTTTTCTTAGATTCTTTGCTTGAACTTATTTGAAAAATATCTGTGTAGCCTACTGAAGCTACTGTTTGGATGTGAAATGCCTCCCACCGTCATAAATCTTTGCTCGAGGATGCTCCAAAGATTCATATCCACATAACCTTCAAATACCGGTAATTAAATAAACATAGAGATGAAAAATCTGAGAAAAACATTGCATAATAATTTTGACTGTGGTGTAATAAATTCAAAGGTCTGTCAAAAATGAACTTGCATTCAAGAAACTACTGTTTTGATGACTACTAAACATTTCAGTTCTCTATGGCAAGTACCTTAGGCATTGTAAACTAGCACTAATCATCTGTTCTGAACATTAATGTAGGCTTCAGCCTGCACAACATAACCTCATCTTTTGTCCATGTCTGCGCTTGAAACCAAACGGTTGCACTAAACCACCACCAAGTTTTATATATACAGTATATACTGTTTATATATTTGTTTTTAAACGCATCCCGTCAGTCAGCAAACAAGGTGGGCCTGAATTTTTTTGTGCCATCTGTTGGTCGCAGCCATGGAGTGAAGGCCTAAGTGCCTCCATAAATTTACAAAGGATAGACAGAATTCTTCCTAAGGAACATGTAATTTGCTAATCATAAAATAGAAACAATGTAGTCTTAAAATATTACTTTCTTTTATAATTTATTCCACGGACCAGATTAGCAGCACACAATAACAATTGGTTCCCAGATTTTGGTTTGTGAGGCTTGAACCCACTAAGCTAGCAACTATTGTTTGCACTGCAGTGAAAGAGTGGTCTCAGCTGCAGCATGCAGTGAAAGCTTTGTTAGTGCCACTTTAATGTGTGTGTGTGTGTGTGTGTGTGTGTGTGTGTGTGTGTGTGTGTGTGTGTTTGGGAAAGAATCAGCGAGGGGAGTGGACCTGCAGGGGGAGGGAATGTTTGCACCAGCTGGGATGTGTCCTCGCACTTCCTGTGCCTCCACGCTTGATTCTTGGTCTCTGAGAGTTCCGGGTAGCCTATGTCATTGAGAGGAGATCACAAGGGATTTCTCAGTTATGTGGAGAGTCATTTTATTTGTAAAGCTGTGTTCACACACGGCAGTTCAATTCCAATTGTTTATTGCCGATATGCCACATGTCAGATTTTTCTCATACAGTACAATTCCAATTTATTTCATTTGATTTTTCTTTATTTTTTTTCTATTTTTATTTTTTTTTGCCAGGTGCGCCTGGATTTCTTTCATATGTGGATATATATCTGGTGCAGAGTTGAGCTCGAGGTCATCCGACCTCAGCAGGAGTACATCATCAAAAGTCAAATGTGCACTCTGCACAACTTGCTTCTTCATGCGAGACTATATTTATTTCCGTAAACACTGTACTACATGATATTGTTTTTTTGTTTGTTTGTTAGTTTTTTTAATGAGCATGTCACTCAACGTTGTGTTTTGTGCGCGTCATATCCCGGACATGTTTGTTTTTGTATTGCGAATGACTACATAAGAAAAGTGGATTAACTTGAAAGTGTAAGGGTAGCCTAAGACTCTTTGGTTGTGGTGTTATTTGTATTTTGACAAAAGTGGTCGCTGCACAGCCCCAATTGGTTGATTCTTTATCTTTTTTTTTTTGTCAGCATTGAACTCTAAAACTATTGTTGTACAGGTGCTTTCTCATAGCCATCTGTCTCATTGGTGTATAGGTTTTTCAAATATTTCTGCGGTTAAGTCGAGTTTCCATGGCAAGCCTCGGTGCTTTACTGGGCCCAGGGCTGAATTATTAAAGACCGGCTATTGATAAGCTCCACCCTTAACGGTTCTGTTAATGGTCAAATTAGTTATCAATGTATTTAAGGTTTTTCTCATAATGTAATACTTTTTAGTGGATCTTAGAAATAAGAAGCTAATGCACAATTGTCTCCATTTTAGCACACCACCACTGACCGCAACGTTGGTGCTACTACCGAGTGAAGTACCAGTAAAACAGGCCAAAATCCCAAGGTCAATGTGTAAGGCAGGGCTAAGGACTAGGAGTAATAGTAGTACTGGAGCAGAAACAATACCCAGAAGCCTGAGCACACAAAACACTGAGATCACTTCAGCACAGTTTACATTTTTCTTTTCTTTCTTTTTTTTTTTTTTGACTAAAAGACTCGTAACATTCAGTCTCCTCCTTCCATAGTCGGTATGATGAGCACGCCTGGCAGGGGGCCAAGACTGGCATCAGAACGTTGGCTTGTGAGAATAGGGAGGCGTGACTCTTGGCCAGGAGGGAGACTGCCAGACGCTTGGTTTCCCCTAAACCATGTGACTAGCAGTTTGTGAGTGTGACACAAACAAGTGGCCAAGCAGGTTAACCGTGGGCTTCCCTGTCATGTGTCGCTGTGAAATGCTCCCACTTTTGGTCCTCTCTGAAGTGGCTCTCAGCTTCATCATTCTAAACGCTGCTGCTTGGCTTGCATTAAAGCTGATTCTGATCCTGAGTACATTTTAACAAGTCATAACAGGACATTCTCTATTTCTGTTTATGTATAGTCTACCCTTCTCCTTGTGTCGGCTGAGCAGTCGTCTTGCTTTTTCCCACTCAAATCCATTTCACATTTTCCCTTTAACTCTCTCCGAATGGTGAAACGTACATAGTGTACGCTTTTAGAGTGTGGGGCTTGTTTGGTGTTGGCTGGACGAGGTTGTGGGTGGTCGGGTGGCGGGTGGGGGGGAAGGGGGGGGGGTTACACCTTGGGGAAACAAAATCCCTTTTAGAAATAAACATGCCTTACCATTGTTCACACATTAATTCTGTCGTTTTCCCTTTTTTAAAACGTCCTTTTTGTGTACCAAATGTCCTCGTGTAAATTCATCTGTGAAATTTTAAAACTCCCTCTCTTGCTCTCTTGAAATAAGTAAATGGAAAAGATTAACAGAACAACCTGTCACAGTGGTGCTTTTCCTTATAATGCACCTTTGCAGAATTGCTCGGGTTCCGCAGTCACTGGATGACAGAATCTTCTCCACGCAGCCTGGAGTTGCTGCCGTCTACAGCGTGAGTACGCACGCACGCGCGCACACACACACACTCACGCGCACACAGCTGTCTATCTTGACACATTTCACACTGAAATTAAAGCATGAGTGCTTAACCATGTGCAAGCACAGTGGTACCTTGACTTAATGAGTTTAATTCCGTGACCAAGCTAAGCTTCACTAACTCACAATTTCCCCCAATGAAATGAATTGAAATGCCGTTGATCCGTTCCAACCAGAAAAAAGGCACTGTATAGCTTCAAATCCTAAAGAAACACACTAGTAAAGAATCTAAAGAAATAGACTGGATTTTGAAAGGCTTCATTACTTTCTCTACTATATCTGCATATTGGTGGGCCACGCCTTGTAAGGGGCGTGGCCCAGCAATGACATCACCAGTCGAGATGGCCGGTGTGAGGGTCTTGGCGTTAGTCATGACCGACGGCGTGTCCTTCTGAGGGTTTCTTAATTTGTATTTGTTAGAGACCACTTCGATATGCAGTCTATGTTAATAATTTAAACCTGATTCAAAAAAGTATGTGTGTATGTGAGCGTCTAACATGGCACTGTGTAATAGCAGATGTGGGTTGCTCCCCCATCTCACAATTAAATTCAAGTTATGCTGCTTTTTCAAACCAAATATGCTTTTGGCTAAGAACGTACTGATCAGTTTGCAGGGAACATTGTAAAATCATTGTAATATTCATCAATTAAAGCGGTGCTCGTCACGTGAAGCGTTTTGTTCCGCACCAGAAGAGCGAACAGTCCCCTCATGTTACATGTCCTATACAGCTTCCCCTCCCCCACACCAGCACTCCATATGTCCTCCACACCAATCAGTTGCCCAAGCAGAGCAGGCTCCTCCCCTGGCAACATCAGCGAGATTGGTTGCTTTATCGTGGGTCATGTGAGGAAAGTGTGCCACACAAAAGAGCTGGAGAGAGGTGCACAAACGATGGCCACTGCACCCCGGGTCGTGGTGCCTGCAGCCTTGTCGCAGTGCTCCCGATGAGCTGAATGTCGCCGTTGTCGAGAAGAAAAAGGCCCCTTTGAGAGGAAAGAGTTGTCTTACTGAAATGCGCGGGCTTCTTGTTGCCTTACTGCAGTGTGTGCTCTCATTCCACGGTGTGTCCAAATGGTGAGAATGGTGCCAGCTGCTGCAAGTGACACCTTTCCTGCCGCACCGTCAATCCGAATGACCCAGTGTGCACTTTCACACAACATGCCGTAATCAGATGATTAGGCTGGATTTATATTGCACATTTTAGATACCGTTTCTGATTTCTGAATGCCAATATTAGATGACCACGTTGCACAGAAATTACCCCACAAGCATCAACAGCAGGCAGTGACAACACAGAAGTAAAGAACAAACACACATTGAAAAGGTTTTACTGTTTGATGTTAAATGTAGCTGTTGTGATGGTGCTACTATTACTGCATTGCATTGTAGATAGTGTTTAGCTGTCCTGGACCCCCATCGCCCAATGATTTATTTGTGGCTGCACTCCACATTACAGTATGTGGCAATTATTAGTTTATTTCATCAAAGCCACAGCTCTTTCATATTTAGACCACATGCGTCGATGCTTTTGCTGTCAATTTAATTCAGAGAGACCATATCGTTTTTTTGTTGTTGTTTTAATCGTCCCCACATTCTTAAAACACATTTAAAACTATTAAAACCGCTTTAACTGTCAAGATAAGTAAAATGAGCCAGAGTCGGTATGTTTTCTTACCCTCAGTGAGACATACTAATACATAAAAATAAAAAAAAAAGGATTCAGACATGTACAGTACATTTATACCCCCGGAAGGTTTGACATATTATTTCGTTTTATGATTCCACTAGCATAATTCTGACATATAATGTGAAATACCACAAACTGACCAAGGGAAATTTGCATCGATCTTAGGAACCCAACCAGTCGATCGCGGTTGACTAGTAGTTATTCCATGTTTTATGTTAGCTACAGATTGCACACCCTATCAGTCTCACGTCCTCAAAAACAAATATATATATTTTATTTTATTAATAAACTAGCTGGTTCGCCGCCCTCCGGGCGGCTCATCAGCTAGTTCCTGCGGAAGGCTGGTAAGGTGGGCCTTCGGCCCACAAAAGTGTTGTTGCTTGGTTCAACTTTTTGTTCATCTTCATTGCTTATCGCGAAAATAAATAGATTTTTAGCTCTACTAAATAACTAACAATTTAATTGCAATGCTTGTGGGTAGACAACATTTCTTCGCTAAGATGCCCGTGCGATCGTAGTGAGCCACTGCCTGAGCGGCGCAGTGGCGGCGCGCAGTGGCGGCGCGCAGCGGCGCGGTGAAGTAGGTACGTTTTGAAAAGGGACAGACGGAAGGACAGACCGCGTGCGGGACGACGCGCAATATATATATATATATATATATATATATATATATATATATATATATATAATAAAACCTCACTTCCTGTCCATTCAAAGTCAGCTAGTAGCCCAGAGTTTTAGCGCACAGGTCAGTGCCGGTCAGACCGAAGCAGTGTGAATCCAGCCTCCAAATGATGACTTCAACACTAGTGTCAGACAGCTAGTCTTTCAACACAGCATAGTGGGAGAAGTGTCAGACCTCACACCCCTGCCAGCATTTGCGTGTTCTGTGTGTAATACTAGCATCACTGATTGTATCTTGACCGCACTGGTTTTCCCGTCCTCCAGCTCCCCAGGCACTCTGGTCCCCCTTTCACTCCTCATGACGTCACTAAGGGACACCCAAGCTTGGCAGGCACCCCGCCCGGTCATGCCCACTCCCCGGCGCTCTCTCAGGTATCCATATCCACAGCTACCACGTATCGCTATCCTAAGGGCTGGGAGACGGGCGGAGGGGTGAGTTTGTGTGACATTTGCCGCCTTCATCCTCTGTGCGTACTCATGTTTGCGATTTCTACAATGTCTGCTTGTGTGTAAAGGACATCTTTTTGTTTTGTTCTTAACACCGGCATAAAATGTGCATGAGTTGAAATGAAAATGAAAATATGATAAGAACTAGTTACATTTATCTATTCCTAAAACATAAATGTCCAATGGAGGCTAAGGTAAAAAAAACAGTTAGGTAAATTAGCCATTTATAAATGAATGCAAAATTCCCTGTATGTTTTGAAGACATCACTTTCATTACAATGGGCCTCATTCACCTCTATATGTGTAGAAATATTCTTACTGTGCACACAACTTCAGTGTATGCTGTATGCAGAATTCCCGTCAGATTTGACACTTCTGTCCCAAACAAATTTCTAACTTTCTATGTTAGTAAATACGGCTTTTGTTTTAAATGCTGTTACTGTCTTAGTTTAAATGCATGTTGTTGTTTTTTTTGGTGAGTGGGGTGGGAGGGTCATATTTAAATGTGATGGACAAACACAATACCAGTTCAGTCGCATGTGAGACTAATTTAGGAACGTTAGTGCCACGTATTCCCGGGAAAATAAGTGAGAGCATCATAGAAACCTTTGGTGTTGCCAGGTCGTTCACCCACTGTGCACCCTGGGAGCAGCTCTGGTCTTAGTGTGCTAAAAATAGTACACTCAGCCAGCACACTCTTAAATGGGTACAGCCATACGGATGGTAGCTCAGAGTAAAGGAGATAAACTGGCCTCCACATGGCTCTGATGAGCAATAATGTGCCACAAGTCGTGCAGACCTTCATGGTGCCACTATGGACAAGACATCAACCAATCAATTTTATAACATTTGCTGCAGCAACATGCAAATACTACCCGACAGAGTTGACCGCAAGATGTGCTTTTGTTCAAAATACTGCGGCCGATGAAGTCTGTGCTCCTCAATTGACTTCAACCTGACCTCGACATCTTGTTATACCCCCTCTCGACAGTCTCCATACAACCCCGGGCAGAATGCTGGCTCCGCCCCTCTAGTGTATTCTCCTCAGACACAGCCAATGAATGCACAGCCACAGAGTCGCCCGGTGAGTGAATCAGTTATTTGATTAGATAAATGGATTGACAAATTAAATAATTTTACTGAAGCAGTTTTAGGGAAAAGTAAAGTTCAAATTAAGGAAACAGACATTGCAGCCCACTCCTGCTCTAACACCTTTCACACAAATTGACACCTCAGAGCCATCACAGTCTGTTAGACTTTGAGCAGCCTTTCACACTGACTGGTGTGGAAGAACCTCATCAGGCACCTTCTGGTTGAACGTGACACACACTCTAACACAGAGGTTGGTTTACAACATTTCAAGGTTATGAACAGCGCACCATGAACTAATTTTGCACTGCAGAAAATACAGTCAAACCTCGGTTTTAAAATGTTTCTGTTCTTGACCAAATCGATCTTCGACCCAAAATTTCGAGTTTTTTATGCCCTGGATAATGACCGAATTTTGGTTCTCGAACAAACTGAGCGCACTTGAATGCATCATTTGACGCCTTCCTTACACGAGGAAGTGGCGCTTCCTTGGGTAGACGAGGAAGTGACGTGTCTTCGTTTATTTAGCGTTCCTTGGTGAACAGACGTGTTCAATAAAGATTTTTTTTTTTAATGGAGTGTGGTTTCGGTTTTTGAACAAATCGGTTTTCGAACAAATCGGTTTTCGAACAGCCTTCTGGAACGGATTATTGTCGAAAACCGAGGTATGACTGGAATACATTCATGCAGAGCACAGGAGTTCACACATCCGTGTTTTCCGTATTTTTTCATTTTATTATTTTATTTATGGCCTAGACATATCTTTTTTTATGTTTGTAGGTGTTGTCTTTGCTTGTGTGAAGCGCCTTGAGTTGCCTTGTGTAAGAAATTTGCTATATGAATAAAATTGCCCTGCCTTGCCTTATTTTTGGCATATTATTTTTGCAATATCTTTCATAGTAATACAGTGATCCCTCGCTACTTTGCGGTTCGTTTATCGTGGGTTCAGTGCATCGCGGATTTTTTTTCAAACATTAAAAAAAATGTTTTTTTTTTTTTTTTTTACATATGCATGGGGTGCAGTACTGTATATTTGCTCTATGTGACTCGGTGTTGTTTTGCAGCTTCTCGCAGAACGTTTGCGGACTTAAAAAAAACAGTTTGTTAATTGGACACTACTTCGCGGATTTTCGTTTATCGCGGGTGGTTTTGGTCCCCATTACCCGCGACAAACGAGGGATTACTGTACTGGCATTACAGCATGACTTTGAGTGTGACAACTCTGTTAGCACATGTTAAAGTGATGGACTACAGCACATTCCGAAGTGCAGATTCCGGTTATGTTCTCGCTGTAGGAATGGATCTCTGTCATAAATCGAGCACACCCCCACCCCATGTGGTGTAATGTTCTCAATGAGTTCAAGCCCTGGTTAGTCAGTTAATTAAGACAAAGTTGCTCCATCACGCACTCCTGCAGTTTGATTGCCATTTACCGTCTGCCACACTGCTCATCTCTGTCTCTTTTGTGCTCTTTCCTCTGCCTGCTTTCCACCACTGCCTCAAACATCCCTCCAATCAGTTTGCGACGGGCCCACGACAAACCCACCATCAGGTACATTCTGCGACTATCATGTTCCTCCTCAAAATGTTGATTTGAAAACGTCGCAATGTACCATTGAACTGATGATACAGTGAAACGGGATTTAGATTAGATTAGATTAGATTAGATTAGATTAGATTAGATTACATTAGATTAGATTAGATTAGATACAAATTTCAAAATGGTTTCTCTCTCCATAGGCATTAATGTAAGTTGGTGATTAGTTAATGGAATTAATTTAGCATAACTTGTTACAATCAGGCTGGATTTCCAAGTGCCCAATTCCAATGTACTATGATTTTTATTTTGGGACTGTTTACCTATATATGTCCTTTTCAAGAGATACTAATCTTAGCAAAGTCACAAGTGCCCTCTTTATGTAATTTTCATAGAAGGAGTGTTTCAAACACCTCTAAAATGCTCCAGAACAAATAAATTCAGGGGGAAAAAAACTTGAAGCCCAAAGTCCATGGCCTACTGTAGTCTACGGCCTTCACTCCTCTTCTCACCAATAAAGTTCTATTTGTGCTATTTAAATTGGGGGCAAGTGACATCATTTGAAACATAATGGTCACTGAGATAAGTGCACTTGAAGCACTCGTAATTTCATCCTATACAATTTTTTGGGTAGATATTTTTAACTAAAACTCGTTAGCCAAACAAACCAAAGGATCCAGGAGATAAGTTAAAAAATAATCAGGTTTTACTCTTTTATTTTATTTTTTAAAGCAGGTTTTCTACGGGTGATATTGCATAAAAATGTTACCCAAATACCCCCCTCACCCTCACACAAAAAAAGTGAAAATTTATTGGCATTAAATTCACTAGAAAAATAGGACTTGAGTTACAGGTGTTTTGAGTTACATATTTGGTCATTGAATTAATCAAACTCATATCTCAAGGTGCCACTGTATACTGGATCCAAGAGTACGAAGCATCCACTAATATCAGTGCTGTATGTGATCCTGATAGTTGACTCCTTTTCATCCAATGTCACCAGATTCAGAAAATATGCCGTACGAATGAGGTCATGTCTGGCCGTATAATCAGTGTTAGTGTCACCTTGAGGATGCTAACATGTCAAATTACTGACGGCCTGCTTTGTGGCTTGCTGAGTCATCATGCCCTTCACACTCACCGCCTACTCCAGATGGAAAACTATTTTCGACCACTTTCTGTAGCATTTGACAGTTTTTTTTCTAACAAGTCATGTGGGGTCAATGAGTGGGGTGTTTAGTGTCATTCATGTCAACACACACACACACAGTGCATGCACTGGCTGTCACTAACTGGCGCTATGCTCTGTTGTGCCACCACGGAAGTGGAGTCGGAAAGCAGATGAAGCCAAACAGTCAGGCTTTTTATCCCAATGGAGAAATGTCCATTGTGCTCTGAGTAAGACACTCCATGTGTAGCCATGAGCAAATTCATTCACTTGGTTAAGAATGCTGTTTATTTTATGTCAATCAGAATCAGGATCATCTTTATTGGCCAAGTATGTAGAACACACAAGGAATTTGTCTCCGGTATAACACGCTGCATTAGTATCATTGTAAACAAGGACATGACAAATAAATATGCAAGGACATTTTGTAATGTAAGTGAGACAATGTGCAAAGTATCAAGCAGAGCGAAAGTGTTCAGTGGTAGAATACAATACGATGACAGTTTATACAGTTGGTGCAGAAAATCATTGAACCATTTTAGAGTCACCAGTAGCAGTATTTGTAATACAAGAGAGTGACTACATCAGTGACAGTTTAGAGAGTTAATGGCTAGAGGGAAGAAGCTGTTTAAGTGTCTGCTGGATTTGGTGCGCATGGATCTGTAGCGCCTGCCTGAGGGGAGTAGCTGGAAAAGGTGGTGGGCAGGGTGCGGGGGATCCAGGAGGATTTTCCGTGCCCTTGTCTTGATTCTTACAGTGTGCAAGTCCTCAAGAGTGGGTAGGGTGGTGCCAATGATTTTTTCCGCCGTCCTAACTGTCCGTTGAAGTGGGATTTTTGTCCATTTTTTGTGGCGGCCCCAAACCAAACCGTGATGGAAGAACACAGGATTGATTCGATGGCTGCCGTGTAGAACTGTCGTAGCACCTCCTGTGGCAGGCCATGCTTCCTCAGCAGCCTCAGGAAGTACATCCTCTGCTGGGCCCTTTTCAGGATGGAGATGGTGTTGACTTCCCACTTCATGTCCTGGGAGACTATGATTCCCAGGAACTTGAAGGTCTCGACGGTTGACACAGGACGGTTGGATAGTCTGAGGGGCAACTGTGGAGAATAATGTTTCCTGAAGTCCACGATCATCTCTACAGTCTTGAGCGTGTTCAGCCCGAGTTTGCGTCGGCTGCACCAGAGCTCCAGCTGCTCCACTTGTTGGCGGTACGCAGACTCGTCGCCGTCTTTGATGAGACCGATGACCGTGGTGTCGTCTGCGAACTTTATGAGTTTGACAGCTGTTTAGGTGCAATCGTTTGTGTAGAGGGAGAAGAGCAGTGGAGAGAGGACACATCCCTGTGGGGCTCCAGTGCTGGTGGTGTGTGTTGATGCTGTTGTTGCTCCCAGTCGCACCTGTTGTGTCCGTCCCGTCAGGAAGCTGAGGATCCACTGGCAGATCGTAGGGGACCCACCGAGGTGGAGAAGTTTGGGTGTGAGGAGTTCCGGGATGATGGTGTTGAATGCAGAGCTGAAATCCACAAACAGAATTCTTGCGTAGGTCCCGGTGCTGTCGAGGTGCTCGAGGATGTAGTGCAGACATATGTTGACTGCGTCTTCCACAGACCTGTTTGCCCGGTAGGCAAACTGGGGAGGGTCCAGCAGGGGTCCGGTGACGTTCTTTAGGTGGTTCAGCACAAGGCGTTCAAAGGACTTCATGACCACAGACGTCAAGGCGACAGGCCTATAGTCGTTCAGTTCCGATGTTGCCGATTTCCTGGGAACTGCGATGATGGTAGACTGTTTCAAGCAGGATTGGACCTCACATAGCTCCAGGGATCTGTTGAAGATTTGTGTGAAGACTGGAGCCAGCTGGTCAGCGCAGACTTTCAGACAGGAGGGGGACACTTTGTCGGGCCCCGCAGCTTTCTTGATCTTATTCTGCTTGAAGAGCCGTCTCACGTCCTGTTTGTGGATCTGTAGTGGAGAAAAAGAGGGTGGGGGGGGGGGGTAGAGTATTTTCTGGTTGAGGTGTGTGTGTGGGGGAAATGGGGGTGTCCTTTTCAAATCGGCAGAAAAACATGTTTAGTTCATTAGCAAGACCCTTATTGTTCACTGTTTGCGGGGATGGCATTCTATAGTTAGTGATTGCTTTCAGGCCATTCCACACAGATGCAGAGTCGTAGGCAGAGAACTGTTTTTTCAGCCTCTCTGCATAGCTTCTCTTAGCGATGTTAATTTCCTTTGTCAATTGGTTTCGAGCGTGTTTGTACAGTGCCCGATCTCCACTTCTCAATGCGGCCTCTTTCTCTTTCCTGAGTTGCCTGAGTTTGGGAGTAAACCATGGCTTATTGTTGAAGGAGCGGAAGGACTTTGTTGGTACACACATGTCCTCACAGAAACTGATGTATGATGTTACAGTGTCTGTGTATTCATCCAGTGTGCCCGTTGAAGTTTCAAAGACGCCCCAATCAGTGCAGTCTAAGCATTCTTGTAGAGCTAGCTTTGCTTCATCTGTCCATTTTTTTCACTTAACAACCGGTTTAACACATTTGAGTTTCTGTCTGTCTGTAGGTATTAAGTGAATGAAATTGTGGTCAGAAAGACCCAATGCTGCACGGGCGACCGATCGGTATGAATTTTTGATTGTTGTATAGCAGTGGTCTAGAATGTTGCCTTCTGTGGTGAAACAGTCGATGTGCTGCTTATATCTGGAAAGTTCACGGTTAAGATGTGCTCTATTAAAATCGCCCAAAATGATCAGGGATGAGTCCGGGTATTTTAGTTCGAGTTTGTTTACTTGTTCGGCTAGCATTTGTATCGCCGTGTTAGCGTTAGCTTATGGCGCAATGTAAACACCGACTAGTAAAAAGGAGGTGAACTCACGTAGCGAGTAGAATGGCTTGCAGTTTAAAGACAGCGACTCCAGGTCCGGGCTGCAGTGTGCGTCGAGCTTCGTGACATCAGTGCACCATTCTTCGTTGATATAGAAGCAAATCCCACCACCTTTAGATTTCCCTGATAGCTCCGTGTCGCGGTCGGCTCGGAGAAGGCGGAAGCTGGGTAGATGTAGCGCGGAATCCGGGTGGCAGTCACTGAGCAAGGTTTCAGTGAAGCAGAGCGCAGCAGAACGTGCAAAGGTTTTGTTGGTCTTTGTGAGGAGAAGAAGTTCATCCATCTTGTTTGGCAAAGATCGTAGATTAGCAAGATGGATCGATGGGAGCGGGGTTCGAAATCCGCGTTGCCGGAGCTTGACGAGCACGCCGGCTCGCTTCCCCCTCCTCCGGCGCCGTTTCCATGCTCCGTACAGCGCAGCCGCTCCGCTCCCGATTATCTCTTAAAAACCTTGTGGGTTTTCGTGTGCTGGTGAAAAAAGACAGAGCATCTCAATGCGCAGCAACTTTTCCCTCGAGTAAGTAAGCCCCTCAGGGTCGCCAAAAACTAACGAAAATGACAAAAACAAGGATAACACGAGGGAGCGTGTGACCGAGGCTGCCATACCTGTCGGCGCCTGATGACAGGTATGGCTCAATGACGTATTCTTTTTAGTTTGTATGCATACTTGTTTTTTTGTGGGCGAATTTTGTGGGGGTTTTTTTGTGGGCGAATTTTGTGGGGGGGTTTTTGTGGGCGAATGCATTTGCGTGCATGCTCACAAAAAAGCCCCTGGAAATAATTACGTGTCATAATGCTGCCTTGATTTAAAGTCTGAGTATTACATCCAAAAGTAACTGTCAGGATTTACGCTGCTTCAAGTGTCACAATTTGTGTGTGTGTGTGTGCGTGTGTGTGCGCGCGCGTGTGTGTGTGCGCATGTGTGTGTGTGCGTGTTTTCACAAGGTATCTAAGATTGATTGGAGTGGCGCCCAAATTTCATTGTATGCTATACAATGACAAGAAAAGCGATTCTGATTCTGATGCAACTGTGAAAAAGACAATCGCAACATGAAAGTGTGGAACTAGAAGAGAAGATAACATCAACAGACATGGTTAGGAGCTTTCGGGTCCTAACGTCCGTGGTCTGAATCTTATTATTCCTGCAGGGTATCTGATCACTGGCAGGGCATAGCTGTTTATTGCCCGGGTCTTATTTTTGCCATTGAGCTGGCTTCTTAGGACTTGCCTCACTCGCTGGAGGTATTTGGCCGTAGCCGCTTTCCTTGTTGCCAGTTCGAGGTTGCCATTGGCTTGTGGTATTCCGAGGTACTTGTAACTGTCCTCAATGTCTGCTATTGTTCCTTCAGGGAGTGAGAGCCCTTCAGTGCGGACTACCTTTCCTCTCTTAGTCACCATCCGACTACATTTCTCAAGCCCGAATAACATCCCGATGTCACAGCTGTAGATCCTGGTCGTGTGGATCAGGGAGTCTATGTCCCTTTCGCTCTTAGCTTTATGTCATCCACGTAGAGGATGTGACTGATTGTAGCTCCATTTCTGAGGCGGTATCCATAGCCTGTCTTGGTGATTACTTGGCTTAGGGGGTTCAGTCCTATGCAGAACAGCAGTGGGGAGAGTGCATCATCTTGGTATATGCCACATTTGATGGACACTTGGGTAAGTGGCTTGCCATTGGCCTCAAGTGTGGTTTTCCACATCCTCATCGAGTTCGCAACGAAGGCTCTTAGGGTCGTGTACAGGACCCTAAGAGCCTTCGTTGCGAACTCTTATACAACCTTATAAATCTTATATCTCAATCTTATAAATCTTATACAAAACTTATACAACTCCAAGCATTCAGTGATCCATGTATGTGGCATCGAGTCATAGGCTTTTTTTTTCCCCTCTCCCTACCCAGCGTTTTTCCTTTCTGAATTCTGATTGTAATTTCCCCATTGCGGGACAAATAAAGGATATCTTAATCGTAATCAATCCAGGCTGTGCACAGGTTGGTACGCCGGGACCTGCAGTCTTGTACGACTGTTCTGTCAACCAGGAGCTGATGTTTGGCTCCTCTGGTATCTCTCGCTCATGTATTGATCCATGTGTCCACTTATCATAGCCGCAATGATGCCTGACATGAGCTTCCATGTTGTGGAGAGACAGGTTATTGGCCAATAGTTGGATGGGACTGCACCCTTTGAGGGATCCTTCATGATCAGGATCGTTCGCCCTTCGGTTAGCCATCCTGGGTGAGTCCCATCCCTCAGCAGCTGGTTTATTTGTGCTGCTAGGCGCTCATGGAGTGCTGTGAGTTTCTTTAGCCAGTAGGTGTGGACCATGTCCGCGCCTGATGCTGTCCAGTTCTTCATATCTGAGACTCTTTCCTGTATGTCTGCCACTGTTATGGTAACTGGGTTCTGTTCAGGGAGGTTGCTGTGCTCCTCTCTCAGGGTCACTGCTGTTATGTGCAACCTCCTTCTCCCATATGCCTTTCCAGTACCTTTCAGTTTCCAGTCTTGGTGGGTCAGCTCTGTTGTTAGCTTGGCGCCTTTGTTTGGCAGTTTCGAGTGCTTCAGGTATGGTCATCTGGATGTACCTCTCGGGTATCGGCCTTTTCATCACACCTCTCTGGGCCTCCGTCATTTGACTCACATCTTTCCGAGCCGCCTTGATCTTAGCCTCCAACCGTCTTTTCCATGGTGGGTAACGTATCTTATGTCTTCCATCGTTGCTCTTATAGCCAAGCATCTCAAGGATCACTGATGCTGAAGCGTATATCAGATCATTGGTTCCCGTGATCGTTACGGTAGGGATCGCCCTCAGTGCTGCATTCACACTTTCCATGAGACTTTCAGGTGGTACTTCACATAGCCGTTGTAATCGGATTCTAGGTTGCCCAGCTTTCATTCTCGCCATGATCTTAGCTTTCAGGCCAGTTGCTGCCTCGCTCAGCATTTCATTCATTGGGGCTGGCCTCCCAATCTCATCATCTGCAGTCATTGGGGCTTGCCTCCTAATCTCTGGTATGACCTCCTCCTCTGATCTGGCAACCTGGGGCCCTTCACCATGGAACCTGTGTTGTACCTCATTAATCTGGTACTTGTAGTTGCCGTTTGTGGATGTTGGAACACTGAGTTAATAGTTGTTTCGTGGTCAACCGTGACTGTGGGTTTCGAAGTAATCATTTAGCCCACATTCTCTGCATGTAACCCCTCTGACTAGGGTTGCTTGAGTAGTAGCATTCCAACAGAGCCATGTTATCGCATCTCGCCAATCTCCGCTTTGTTCCAGTAGCCCATTTTTCATCAAGGTGCTCTGGTTCCCCAGCACCTGACGCAGACCTTGTTTGGCTGGGCCGACGTCTGATCCGGCATGTCATTCATTTTATTGTCTCTCATCATTAGCGTGAAGGATCTTGCCCAAGGACCCACACTGGATGTTGTTATGTGCTCATTTTTTTTGCCCCCAGCGGGATTCGAACCACCATCTCCCATATGCCAAACCGATGCCTTATCAACTGAGCTATCAGGCCGCTGTGTGTGTGTGTGTGTGTGTGTGTGTGTGTGCGTGCGTGTGTGTGTGTGTGTGTGCGTGCGTGTGTGTGCGCAAAAAAATATCTATCTATCTATCTATCTATCTATCTATCTATCTATCTATCTATCTATCTATCTATCTATCTATCTATCTATCTATCTATCTATCTATCTATCTATCTATCTATCTATCTATCTATCTATCTATCTATCTATCTATCTATCTATCTATTAGAGCTGTCAAACGATTAAAATATTTAATCTAATTAAAAATGCAAATGTCATAATTAACTCAAATGGACTAAAAAATTAATCGTGATTACTCACACATTTTTAATCGTTTCTGAATTTCCTTTTACATTTTTTGTCCTATTTTTCCCCCATTTTAATGCTCTCATCAACATGGAATCATGAATCAGTTTTCTATGTGCCAAATGCAACTATTTACTGAAATAACAATTTCGATTTTCAATATTACATGAACATTTTTCACTTGGAGCAGTTATTCACACATAATCTCTCACACAATATTACTGTCCATCAACGACAGTGAAAACAATATTTTGTCACACAACAGCTGCTTTAACAGCTTTTTTTTAATAAAATCAAAACAGAGCAATATAACATTATAAAGTGCACATCTAAGGTAAACTAATACTCAGCCTATAGTAGATTTAAACCATGGTTGCATACTTCGTTTTTCTCAAGTTTACTTTGAACACAGCAGTCTGTTTCTGTATGTTTGTTGAAGAATAACGAGACACCGGACACCAGTGTTCATTATGTGCCGCTGTATTCAAAACTGCCCCCCGTACAAAAAAGCGCCCGCACTTCCCCGTGCTGCTGGGGCAAACCATTCTGAAAGGGGAGGGGGGTCACTCCCCCTAACACAGTCAGGCTATGTTGATTGTGTCCTTCTTGTGCGGAAGTCTCTCTACAGTTTTTGTATAGACCTCATTTCGAATGACTACACTTGGTTCGATGACAACACTGGAGACGTTTTATTTTCGCTAGGTTGCTACCACTGTCAGACAAACAGAGAAGCAATGGACGCGGAACACTGTAACCTTCCACACAAAATAGTTCCAAACAAGTAACAATCGTGTCAGTGGCATACATTGTATACCTGTATGATACAGAGAGAGAGAAGAACAGATAACTTTGGTCTTGTCAGTGGAGCAATCGCTCAACTTTTTAAAAGTAAACTTTCCATTCATAAACTCTTTAAGTATCCGTTTTCGGTGTCTCATGCTGCCTTGGCTGGCAAAACAGACATGGGCGTGGACTTATGCTGCGCGCTTGTTGTTTTGTTCTGGTGTATTTATAGAGCAACGTAACATCCGCTTGTGACGTGTGCCGCGTTAATCTCGCGAGAAAAAATTTAATCCTGTTAAAATTCATTTAAATTAATGCCAATAAAAACGCGCTAAACTGACAGCTCTAATATATATATATATATATATATACCTGTATATGTTTTTTTTTTTAACGCACACACTTGTCAACCAGCCAATCAATCCCGACTGAACCCGGTCAGCGTTTTCCATTCACTCAGCGCTCATTGTGAGACTACAGATATTTTTGTCCGGGTGGTCCTCGTCGGGTCAACAGACATGATCGCATCCTTCCTGTGCGTGCGTGCATCTGTGTCTGCAGTCTCACCAGTGCAATTGGCTTTTGTCTCTTTCCTGCTGTCAAGGGAGGTTTCAGGCCCATCCAGGTAACACATTTGCACCGGCAGACCTGCATGGCATGATGTTGATGATGAGGTGGATGAGGGTCATTCCAACAGGCTCTCCTGTCCGTTCCTTCCTCATAACTCATATGACAGTCCTCTGGCGTCATCTTTTTTATTTGTAGAGAGCAGAGGTGGGGAACCTTTGTCCTCCAATATTCAGAGAGCCACACTCGATTTAGGAACAAATCCTGATGCCAATATCAAACTCATGTTGTATTATTAGCCATGATGAACATTTGTGAGCTGTATTTTGGCCACTGGCTGTAGGTTCCCCGCCCCTCTTGTAGAGGAAACGCTTCGACTTTTGTCCATTCATCATTTACTGTTTTGTCTTTGTGTATGACTCATCTCCCAGCCAGCTTGCACACTTGCACAAATAGCATGTGGCATTAACAAGGTGCATATGCATGTTTTACGAGCATTTTTATCCCTTGAGTAGTAACACTGTGTCTAGAGAACCTGTCCCTGGTTCATGGATGCACTCTCTGGGAATTTATTTAAAATTTTTTGCTGGTTAATTTGCCAGGTTTTTAACTGAGCAGTTTACAAGAAAAGCCATTGAATTTGATACGTTGAGTGAATGTAAGTGGTTTTCTACTTCCACCTTCCTCAACTCGTCTAAACTTTCCCACTGTCAAAATATTCAGCTCATTTAGGACAGCCTTGTTTTTGTTTAGATTTTTCATGCAATTAAAGAAATCACAAAAGCATGCAAAGTAATGAAGAAAGGTGACAAATACCCAATTTCTCAACTGATTCAAGTCATTCAAACTTCAAAATGTTAACCATTGCAAACATTACTATATTCCAAAATTTCCACTATCCCTATGTGTTGAAGTTCACATTTTCCACGAGGAAATGTTTTTGATTTATTCTTTGTTTAATGACGCAAGGCAATTGAGAAGAGGTGATCGTTTACAATGTCGACCTGGAGCCAACTTGTGGTTTAGTGTCTTGCCCAAAGACATTTAGACAACGGACAGTCAGAGTCGGGATTCAAACCGGCGACCTTTGGCCACTAGACAACCCACTCGACCAACAGAGCTACGACCGCCCCACTGAATTACCAAGTGACCAAAAAATTTTACCAATCCCTTTCAAATTCAACATGTCTCAAACAGTTGAAAATCTTTAGTGAAAAACTGTTGAACATTTCAACAATTTCCACTTTTTGAAGAAGTCCAGTTTTCTTGAATGAATTCCTAAATTCATGTAATGTTATTTATTTGCGAATTCTTCATTTCTCAGCGAATGAAAATCATTGTAAATGAAAATTATTTGATGATTCAAGTATTCCAAATCTGTGAATGCAGTCGCATGTTCCTCGAGAACATTCCAAAATGTATTGAGACAGTTCACGTATTGACCGCAAATTGACTTCAGCATTTCTCAACTGATTCAAATCATTTTACCTAGAAATGTTTTTCAATCCTAAAAAAAATCTTTTTCAATGTGTCCACATTTTCCTTGATACGATTTCCAAACTGGAGAAACTTTACAAATGTACAGTAAATCCCTCTCCATTGCCGGGATTACATTCCAGAACACCCCCGAAATCGGTGCTAAAGAAATACACCTCGTGAAAGTTATTTTCACATTTCCACGCTGATCTCAGTCGCCAACTGATTCCTGCAGGTTCCCCACAATAATTTCCTGGTTTTGTTTTGGAATAGGTAAATGCACATTATTTGGAAATGTTTATTATGCTGACAAATGAACTGACATTTTGTGCATGTCAGCATGACCCCCCCCCCCCCAAAAAAATCATTATTTACCATGCACATGTATACTGATGTAAAAGTAATATGTTAGGGCCCCCACCCCCAAAATACCGCCCTCCCCGAAAAAAATGGAGAACATAGTTTCATCGTTTCCTGATCATTTTTGTCAAAAGGAATGAAGCAAAGAACCATTTGCTGGTTCAAGAGCAAGCTCTAAAGCGCCTTTCACACGTATGAATTTATTTCTCAATGAATGATCATCCATATCATCATCAATTCAATTTGATAAAGGTTGCTTTATTGCAGTCCTGCACCGCCTACCCTCGCCGGCTTCTTTTTGCAGCGATCAATCCAGCTCATTCATGAACCGTAAACTAATCAAGGCCACTTGAAGAGGGTTTACAACTGCATGTAATGTAAATACTGCGCAGTGGTAGTAATGAAGTGGAAGCGCTCCAGGTCACATAGCTTTTATGAGATATTTGTTGTTGTTGTTGTTTTATTGTTCAAGAGCAAGACTTGAAACGAGGGCAAATTAGTAATGGGCATTTTACCAGGAGTTAGATCGATGCAGGACAATAAACAAGACTGCAGCGCCGCTTATTTGGCGGCTTCACAAAGCATTATGCTTTGTGTGATGTCACAATAGGAACAGTAAGTGTAGTGTCTTTAAACAACAATTGTTAAGTATTGTTAATGGCTCGGGGCTGTTTATCCTTTGAGGTCGTTGGGTTTCTTGTGATAATTAGTGAATTCAGTGGAAATCTTGCAGCTTCTTTACTTCTGCCAAGCTTAAAAGCATGTGGTGGTTGGTCGCTGTTTGTTGTTCGGTTTTAGTGTGTTAGTTGGCTAGCAGAGGTCGGTGCAAAACAACATTTCCTAATTTCCAGGAAATATGGAAAGAAATGGTTAGATCTTGGCGCGTATCCAGATAAATATGAAATGGATTTTTTTCATCATTGTAGTCCGCTTGCATTCAGGTGAGGCGAGGCAGTGATCCAGAAGATGGTGGATGAAGCGCGTGAGGCAGTTGGTAGCCTTTTTGAAATGCATATTACCACCACCTGCAAGGCCGGGGTGGAACAGTGTCATCTGGCACCTGAGAAAGTTATGTTTGAGTTTAGCGCTCTGAGTGTCATTCTACCTCTCCCGTTCAATCTTTTGTGTCTTATTTTTAAACAGCTCTATTTGACAAACGTTACACGAGTGAATGTCAAATTAATAAGCAGCATACAATGGGATGGTTGAAATTTGGTTACAAATCAAGACCAATGTCTCTAATGTGTATAAATACCTGTCGCCTTATCTTTCTCGCTCTTTCTTTTCTGTTGTTTGCTTGACAGTTTTTCCAGAGGACTCAGATGCAGACTGCAAGACCCACCATCCCCACGAACACCCCCACCATACGGCCTGGCTCCCAGCCTCCCACGGCGGCCGTTTACCCTACTAATCAAGCAATCATGATGACCATGGCGCCCATGCCTTTCCCATCTCCACAGGCTGCACAGTACTACATCCCACAGGTGAGGTGGAGTGACTGTGTGTAACGTGTACTACAACCTGATGGGGCGGGGGAGAAAAAAACATGTGCTTCTGGTTGCTCTTCATTAAAAATTAGACTTTCTATGACTGTTTATTCAAAATCACGTTATGCCTTTTAAAATCTGGTGCATTATTGTGTTCGATGTTGCAGAAGGGTGTCTTAAAGGTTGAGTTTGCAGTATTCGGGCTGCTAGCAAGATTTGAATGTAGCCTTAACTGACTCCGTCCCTCGCACCTCCTTGCTTCCCTGCCCAAAGCCACGCCCCTCACTAACGTGCTCGAGATGTGCATTGTAAACAAGACAATGTTAGCCACTGCTGTTGAAATGGTAGCTTGGGTTTTTCATGCTGGAAAGTTGCCAAACACAAAATGTAAACTTTTTTTTTTACTTTACATGCAGTCTACATCCATCCATCCAGCCATCCATCCTTTTTCTCTACCATGTATACTCACTAGGATCGCAATCTTTCAAAAATATAACAGAGGTGAGAAACTTACCCCACACCCCAATAAGAACAATGACGTTGGCAGTGTGTGTTCCACAGAGATGGAGGACATGATTCAATATGGTGTGAGTTGCCCTTTTTCGGACTTGTGACTTGCTTGCCAAACACTAATTTATAGTTTGAAATCTGCATTTTAACAGATTGCCTTTTTGGGAATGAAAGAAAGAAAAAAAGGTTATAAAGGAATATTTTCCAAACAATGTATAATGTTTTTTCTTTATATTTTCTGCAAATAGATTAATCCACAATCGCAAGTATGTGGGGATGCACTGCATTTGTATTTGCTCCCATTGGATTCCATCTTAAGGAAACATGGTATTTCCTTCCACTGCTTTGCGGATGACTGCCAGATCTATGTCCCACTGAGCAAAACAAGACACCTTTATCCTGCCTGGAGGAAACCTGGATGGCACTAAATTTCCTGAATTTCAATTAAATGAAGACAGCAGTGATAGTGTTTGGTCCCAGTGGCTCTTGCACATTCCATCCTGTAGACTTGGGGCCCCCTTGGCTCCTTATCTTAAGTCAACAGTCTCAAACTTGGGTCTTAAACTGGACAGGGATTTTAAATTGGACCCGGTAATTGTTGCCGTTGTTAAATCTAGCTTCTTTCATTTTAGGCAGCTGGCTAAAGTAAAACCTCTCCTTTCGCATGAGCACTTTGAAACAGTAATTCATGCCTTTGTAACATCCCAGCTGGATTACTGTAATGCACTTTATTTTGGAGTCAGCCAATCCTCCATTAAGCTTCTCCAGTTGGTCCAGAATGCTGCTGCTCGTCTCCCAATTGGTACTCGTAAGAGGGAGCACATAACTCCTACTCTGGCATGCCTTCCCTGGCTCCTTATACATTTTAGAGTTCTTTTTAAGATCCTATTATTGGTTTTCAGATCTGTAAATGGCCTTGCTCCACCTTACCTCTCTGAGCTCCTCTGCTCCTACACACCTGCCAGGTGCCTCAGGTCTGCGTACCAGACATTATTTGAGGAAGAACTAAGCGGGGGCTAAGAGGGGATCGAGCCTTTTCCGTTGCTGGTCCCTCTCTTTGGAATGAGTTCCCACTGAACATTCAGCAAGCCTCCTCGCTGCCTATCTTTAAAACTCGTCTCAAACCTCATTTGTATTCTTTGGCTTTTGATACAGCATGACTCAGACTTGGTATTAGTTTTGCTGTTTTGTGCTTTGTACCGTCTTCGTTATTAATTTATTCTTTATTGTTGTACATATGTAATTTGCTCCATGTACAGCACTTTGTTTACGGCGGTGATTCCTTGGACCCTGAACTCTTGCATGACTGTACTGTCCACGTACATTCAGCGAATGAGTTAAAATTGTGAAATGCTTTGCATAGCACTATCTAGAATAGCAACAGAAGAAGTCACTTCACCGTGCTTCCCTAAATTAGAACCTCAATTAAATTGTCATATTATTTGACAAAGAAAACAAAGAATTATTTTTTTACTTGATGAAACGTCCTTATATATGTGGACGCCAGTCCCTTATAGTCCAAAATCTAACCGTATAGTCTTCAAAGCCAAAGACGTCATGTCCACACACGTGGACACACAGGTCCCGGGAGGCTCTATAAATGAGGCTCTATAAATGCAGTAGAGTGTTTACTTACTGTAATGCCCTCGCATATAAGAAAGGAGAGCCTCGACTGCCTTCATTCTGCTAGGAGAACAGTAAAGCACAAAAAGACAATGAGCCCTGTCTCACTTGCATGAGACAGGGCCAAAATACCTTAAAATGTGCTAATTTGAGTTAATGTTAGACAAGTAATAAGGTGTAATTTCTTGATTCTCCGGGTATTCTGATGTGAAGTAAAGTCATGAGAAAACAAGATTTTTTTAAATGAGGAAAAAAAAAGTTTGTCCCATTTAAACTGCTTTCACACTGCTAGCTCCAAGCTGATATTTTTCTTTCAGCACTTGTGGGGAAATGCCATTCATCTCTGAGGAAATTCAGCAGAATGTCCAGGGTTGTAAGCGTTATTTGGAACCTGTTCTTTGTGCTGTAAATTGTTTCTGCAGCGAGTCTGACAAGGGTTGTGACGCTATTGTATACGATGTCACCATGCTCATTTGCTTTTTTTGTGAGGAATGGAAGGGGTGAAAATTAGAAGGAAAGCTTGAACATTAGGCTGTTGACCATAAAATACCAGTTTTGTTGTCTTCTGGTGTGAAACAAACTTGGAGAGGAGTCTTGTCCTGGTAATTGTCTTTGCCTTTCTGCAGTATCGTCACAGCACTGCCTATGTGGCACCTCCTCACCAATATTCAGTCCAGCCCCCGGGGTCAGGCACCTTCTATCCAGGTCCTGGACCAGGGGAGTACTCATCCCCCTATCGTGAGTTTTCCAAATTCAACACAAAGGCACACTCTATACGAACAGTATAATTTGTGACAATTTCTTTTTAACATATTCAAACCATTTTTTTTCTCTCAGATCCCCTCAGGTACCATCCACCCGTGTCACCTTCTATCCCCGCGGCCATACCCACAGCCGGCCCCCCCTACTACCCAGGGCAGACCGTGTATTCGGCCTCGCCACCCATCATAGTGCCTACACCACAGCAACCTCCACCAGCCAAGCGCGAGAAGAAAACAGTGAGTACCTTAGTAGTCCATTCAGCAGTGTTTCACCTCTGAAGTTTTAATACAGCTGGTCTTCGCTTCATGACAATCCTGGCATGTGAGGTTTCAAGGCTACTAAGGTAATACGGCAGCGGTCATCAATGTGGTGCCTGCGGGCATCAGGTAGCCCCCAAGGACTATATGAGTATCCCCCGGGCATGTTATAAGAATAGTTCACCAGTCATGGGACATTGTAATTTCTTCACAATGTTGTAGAAGTGATCATTTCTAGATGTACCTACCTTGTTTAATAATTGTTGCTATTGCTCAATATCATTAACGTGATCCATACCTTAATGTAATTAATTATTATTAATTACTTCCGATTGAAGAAAATTTGAGCAAATTTGTTAAGTCAGAATTATGGATCAAACTGGTAGCCCTTCACTATAATCAGGAGCCAAATAAGTAAAAGAAAGTCATTGACACCTAGCGGTAATTACACTTTGTAAAGCTATTTTTTGTTGTTGTTTTTTTTTTTTTTGTCTTTGATTGTTTTAAGTGTTTTACCCAATACAATGTTTATTTTATTTTCTTCATTAAAAGCATGCTTCCCTATTTAGAACCTGGATCTTTTTTTTCATACAAATA
The DNA here is from genome assembly GCF_025434085.1 of Hippocampus zosterae. NCBI lineage: Eukaryota > Metazoa > Chordata > Actinopteri > Syngnathiformes > Syngnathidae > Hippocampus > Hippocampus zosterae. The sequence goes on along the minus strand of NC_067459.1, from coordinate 9,322,684 downwards.
CGGACTGAAACTATGATTCCACAACTGCATTAGTGATGAACTACTGCACAAATGTGGTTGGTCTAAAGATTTCTCTGGGGAATAAAAAAGAAACTTTTAGAGATCTTTAAAAAAAGAAGACAACAAGATGAATGCCATTGCGCTTTTGCAAATGTGTGCGAAGAGGACCTCTCAGCAGCTGTTGTTGGATATGTGCGCTTTAGTGAGGTGTGTTGTTTTCGTGCCATTGTCCTCCCAGATTCGTATCTGCGACCCCAATCAGGGTGGAAGGGACATCACCGAGGAGATCATGGCAGGGGGGTCGGGGAGCAGAAACTCAACACCACCTGTCGGGCCTGCTTCCTCCACTCCAACCCCCCCTCAGGTAGGGCTCCACAGACTCACATCAGCTTGCCTGTAAAGGATGATGTGGCGTTTTTATTGTTTGTTTGTTTTTTTTTTGTCCTCCTTGTGTGTCCAAGAATGTTAACAGTGTCTTTCCTCTGCCTGTCTGTTTTATTGTTTTGTTATTCTTAGCATGTACAGCAGGGGTGCCCAAACTTTTTGGATCGAAGATCTACTTTTCGATCAACTAGCCTCCCGGGATCTACTCTTACCGGCGCGCACACGCACACGCACACACACACACACGCACGCACACACACACACGCACGCACGCACGCACGCACGCACACACACACTTACGCGCACACCATGATGAGAAACAGCCTGAAACTGAGGCATGCGACACACTTTTGCAGCCTTTTAACAATAAATTTAAGATTTACCTGCTTTATTCTATTTTTTTTTGTGAAAATAAGACTGATAAGATGATAAGCGTGCAGTGTATATTAACACAAAAAATATATTACTAACATGTACAAAGACACACAAATGGTTGTTTTTTTCTTCTCGACACTCTTCGGATCTACTTGGGACCTGTCTTTGATCTACCGGTAGATCAGGATCTACCTAATGGGCACCCCTGATGTACAGTATGTGTCTTAACATCTTTGTGCTGCAACTGCCCTCACTTCAAACTTCCTCCTGTTTTATCTGCTGTTGCATCATATGACAACCACACCCCAGTTATACTAATTGTTTCGGCTTAATTCTGCAGTGTCCTTTGTGTTGTCTATTGCTTTCTTGCATCTCTGTGCCGTTGGTTGATTTGTGTGCTGCTCAGTTCTCCTGCCCACACCCTCATTATTATCCTTACGTATTTTACCTCAAACCACAGCAGCCGCTGAGCAGCAGGCAGACTCCGGAGCTACAGCTGCCCTCGCACCCTCCCCATCCTCAGCACGCCTCTTCCGAAGACTTTGCGCCAGAACCGTCGTCCACCCCGCAGCAGTCACAGCAAGCAATGACAACTGAGCCCCCAGATGCCAAACCAGGGCCAGGTGGGACTCAACACATCATCTCCTCCCTTAAACTCTTGCAAATTTGATCACAGTCCATTTTGGGACAAAGCCTAACTTATTTGTTCAGCATTGGAAGCAGTTGTGTTGCCTTTGGAAATATAAAAACATTCCTTACAAGAATTTGGGCAAACTGGGCTTTGTGATGACATTTCATAATAAAAAGTAAAAAAAAAAAACGTTTGTATTTTCCGCACTACAAGGAGTATCTGAGAGCATTCAATTTTCTCAAAAGCCGACTGTGCGCCTTATAATCCGAGGTTCTGGAAAGCCATTTGTTTGTATAAATAAAGCTGTATTGTATTGCATTCCCTTTGGCAGCTGCATCTAGTGGATGCATAGTGCAGCCACTATTGTAGCTTCAATTCTATGCACTTTATAATGCGCTGCGCACTATATATGAAAACAGATTTAAAATAGGTCTTTCATTGAAGGTGTGCCTCATACTCTGAAGTGCCTTATAGAGAGGAAAATCCAGTAATTTGATCTCAAAATTATCATATTTCCAACCAGGGGCCGATGTGTGTCACAGGTGTGAGTGTGAGCGCCGATGGTTGTTCGTCTATGTGCGCCCTACGAATGGCTGGAAAACACTTCAGGGTATATACATATGTGTATGTGTACATATACTGGTATATATAGATATATAGATAGATGTGTATATATTTGATCAAAAATGAAATCTATTAGCAACACGTATTTTGTACTTATGCACATATTTCATACATCTGTTGAGGAAGTGTGTGGTCCTATGCGATCCCTTCCTTCCCCGCCGATGCTTTGATGAAATATTGTGGCCTCTTCCAACATTTAAGTTGATGCGAGTGATGTCACAGTACGCAGTTGTGCAACAGTGATGCATCGCATTGTTGGTCTTAAGGTTGTTTCATTATTGTGCTTGTGTTATTGTGCAGCACCTTAATTCACAGAAATATTCAAAACTCACTCGTCATTCATTGAGTTGTTATCCATGACATGATAATTGACAAATGCACCGCGAGAAGACACAAACTATCAAGTAGCTGACAATTTGGAAACATTGTCTAAGTTCAGATTTGGTGCTCAGTCAACATAATTCTCTCCATGCAAGGGGGAAGGAAGGTTTACAAGAAAAAGGAAATGTTTCAACATTTATTGAAGTGGGCTGAACCTTTTGAAACCCACAATCACTATCTTGTAAAATGTTATGTCTTTTCGCTGTTATTCTTAATTGGTGCTGGTGTCAAACATTTGTTACCTCTACTTCCAGATAAGACGCCAAAATTGGAGCCATTTGTCCAAAAGTCTTCCTCACCTGGGCTCCTGCAGATGGAAGCTCCCTTGGAGAGACTGGAAGCCAGCGCTCCTCCATCAGAACTCTCTTCCACTGTTGAACCAGAGCTTGCCTTCTCTGCCTCACAGTCTGATCTCGGGGCCCTCCCGCCCACAGCTGTCGACACTGGTGACCGGCCACCCTCGACTGCTTCTTTTTACTCTGGCGGGGACCACAAACATTCTTCGATGGCACCCTGTACTCCCACTGCTGAGAAGCCTCCCTCAAATTCCCCCTCTCTGTCTCGGACTGTCTCGACATTGTCGATTTCCAAGGCTGTGAATGGTGTCGCAGACACTGACACCGATTTGGACATGCCAGCCCCTGAGACTCCTTCGGCATCACCATCTAGTGCACATCTTCTTGCTTCTTCTCTCGCTTTCCAAGAGACCTCCTCTTTGGAAACATTGCCCTCTGACATCAGGCCGGAGGTGCCAGTTGCTGCCGAGCTGGCTCCAATGGCGACTTTGGCAGTCGTGCCCGTCACCCTGACCTCCAACCCCATCACGGCTATGCGTGTTATGCTCCCCCCCGGCCTTCCGCCTCTGGTGCAGGCCACAGCAGAGACTGATGAGACCAAGCAACCACTGGACAGAAATGACCTTGTCACCAGGGTGAGGGCAGAGGCACCTGGAGGCGTTACTAAAGCAGAGCCACAGTATAATTCGTTTACTCGCAAGAGCCCCACTACAGGTACATGAACACAATGGAAACAGATGTTCGATCAAAACCTTCATTGCATGTACCGGTAATAATTTTATTTTTTAAATCTAGTAGTTGGAGTACCATAGAAGTTCATAAAAAGAGGACTGGCCCACAATCACTTACAATAGTTCTCAAACTTTTTCCACCAAATTCCCTCTAAAAACATTAACCTCTTCCAAATACCACCATCAGGACCAACATTAAAATACGGTGGCAAATTAGGCCTAAGTCTTCATGAAAAATGAGACGGTGTCCTCCCTGTAAAGCACAATGGAGCGTTGATACAAAAAAAGTTAAATACCACTGTCTGGGATTCTTTCAACTCTGTCACTTTTTCGAACACCGGTACTGAAAACAAGTGTCCGTGTGTAATTTTTCATGGCAAGGTAACATGGTACAGTTGAAAGACTTGCTCAATGTGCATGACCTTGCAAGAGCCAGATTGATCACACACATCCCTCAAGAGTTCTCTACAGTATCAATCTGGGACTGCTCCAGTGTGATCTGCTTGGGATATTCACACATTCATTCTAATATTTTGAGCTGCGGCAATGCAACTTGTGCACGCCTACCAAATTTGTTTTGACGAATCACAGCAGTGGATTAAATATCTCTGAGTGGGGAATGATATCAAACTCTTACCAAATCAAATAAGTAACAAAGCACAAACATCTTTACCAGCTAAAAATGCAAACAGCGCCTCTCACTGTTCTTTCAAAAAGGCAACTCTGGCTAATTCTGCAAGACCAGAGTTGATTGCAGTAACCATGCATTCGTCCACCGGTGTCACTATTGTTGGTTTGTTTGTGTCCCTCGGCATCGGTACATCTTGTTTTTTGTCACAGCCACATATCCTGCCCCCTGTTGCTTTGTGTTTGGTTCGCACAACCAGTGGTGCAGCTCGGAGCCAGATCAGCCGCCTCGGGGCAGAATGGATTCTTGGGATTTTGTGAACTCACAAATACCATGAAAATTCAGCTTGCAGACAAAGGCTACGCTGTGTGACCCCAAACTAAACTCCCCTAACACACACACTTCATGGTTGGGCAGGTTCTCCGGAAAAAAACTGTATAAACACAGACTTCAGAAATAAATTGTCTATATGTATGTACCGTTAAAATGATTTATTATTGCAAGTGAAATGTTGGCTTTGAAAGCAAAGTGTTGCAAACCTGAAGCGTGTTATGTGATGAAATGGAAAGTGCTGGAAGTTCTAAAGTGTGACTTTCATTTGCAGTAAATGAGACTTCAGCTGCTACACCAAAGACCTGGAGGAAACCAAATGAATCAATTCACGCCGGAGACCCACCTCTGCAGGAGAATGAGGTTAGAGAAGGAAAATGCATGGACATTTTTCACATAGTTGCGTATGTTCATTTTCAAAATGAAAGTCTCTGAAAAATGTCAGCCTAGCAAAGAAGCAAGACAGTTGGAGAGAGAAAGAGTAGCGGAAAGGCGCAATAAATCATGCGGAAAATGTTTCCACGTTTGCTGCAGGAAAGCGCTTAAACCTGACTTTTGGGTCAAGCAAGGTGTTATCTATCATCCACTCTGCTCATTCAGCACACTGTTTGTAAATTCAGCTGTGTGCTTCTTACATTTCCTGCTCTTCCACACCCATGGTTTTTCAAAGCCTTTTTCATGGCCTGTTGTAGTTTGCTCCAAACCAGCATTACATTGGATGGAGGAGGCAGACAGAAGGACACACTTGCAGGGGGTCCTCCAGTTTTCTGAAGCCTTAATGAACAGCAGTCTGGGTTTTGTCGACTATGTTTTCTCCATCTCTTTTCTCGACCAGGTGGCCCACATTCTTTTGCGCTGCTGACCTAATTGAGCTTGGAAAGCCTGCAATTTCAGGGCTATTATTATTATTTGTACTAGCTACATTATTCATAGCCAGTTTTGCTAACTTGAGTCAGATAACCATCACTGGAAAAAAGTAATCACATCACACACAATTAGAGGAGTCTTGCTGAAGAAAATATTCTTCAATCTCAGCTTCTGTGGGTTTTTTTCACCCCAACATCAATATTTATCATGATAGAAACATGATCAATATCAACTGAAAATATGTTCGATAGAAATAAAATCAAGAAGAAAACCTAGACCCTGGAATTCTTTGTGCTGTAGACAGAGGCTACATTATAGTGTAGGGCCACAATTACAAGCACGTAAAAAGACATTTTGAGCACAAAAGCGAGTTTTGAGCTTCATTGTGTTCTCGTCTTCCGTATGCTCGTCTACCGAGTGCGCACTCAAGAGGAAGCCACTCAACCAACGAAGAAGTGCTCATGTTTGCGCCACGGGCATGTGGTGTATGCTCGCCAAACTAAAGTGTAACTTTGCTGAAATAAATGACGAGTCACTTCAGCGCAACGCTTAGGCCCATAAATTAGATATCTCCTTATTGTATACATAGACTGCGAATGAAAAAGACCTGAAAGTGTAACTTAAGGCAATTACAAACCAGCCTATGTCCACAACATTGAAAAAGAAGAAAAGAAAGAAAGTAAAGAAACAGCTGTCAGACTACTTGCTGTTGCCATCGTTGAGAGCTGGGCCCTCGTTGCTAGCTGCTGGCTGCAAACGCCTGACAGCAAGTGCAGCAGGAATGTTTTTGCTTTCTTGTGCCGTTTTCTTTTTGCCACTGTGCAAACTACGATGGTTCATTGCATATCATGTGTGAGCTTGAAATGTAGTATGCCAGCACGGTTGTAAACTGAGGCACCTGTTGATACGAACTCTTGCTGTAGGACAAGCCTGTAGATCCGGTCACTGTGGATCCGGCGCTGCAGTCAGCTTTGCTGGGGGGCTCCAGGGCACTGCCATCACTCTTCCCCTCTGTCGACGCTCCAGCTCTTGCCAGCAGCCCCGAGGTCGAAAGAAGGTTAGCTATCCCAGAGGAGAACGGCGATGCTGAGCCGGAGCCTTTAAGGAATGGGGCAGGCCATACCTCTGAGACCGAGAGCAATGACAGCGGCGTGTCACCTGGGGACAAAGACAACTCCACTGGGGGCTCACAGGACATAGAAGGTAAGAGAAACTTCACTTAAGATTAGTGTTGCAAAATTCCAGAAATTAATGGCAATATATGGGAATTTGTGAGAATGAAACTGACATTTATCAAAGTTGGTTCTTAAAGGAAAGTTAAATATAGTGGGGGTGGGGGCGCCATATTTTAACACAATCTTGATTGAAACAAGCATATTTTATGCAAGTACATTTGATTATGAAGAGTCCATTGCCTGAAAGGCTTCAGCAAAAATGCAGAGGCTAGGCGTGAGAAGCTTTTGAAGGAAGAGGCTTTTTCATTTGCATCTTGAACTGGATTTATGGGGGCGAGGGATGAGCTCTTTTTATTAAAAAAATTTAATGGGACTTTGCTGCTATTTTTGTAGGTTTTTTTTTAATGAGTTGAGTCCAGGATTAGTAATATTTGACTTCCATCATGTTTGTTCGTCAATAAAATAATTCATTGTTTGATAAAATATTTAAACCATTAAAATCATTTTAATTTGTAATACTGCCGCTGTGAATGGATATCTACTTGCTACAAAATATTTATATCTACACTTGAATGTAACACCCTTTCCTTGTATTGATTTTTTTTTTCAATGTGTGATATTTTCAAAATTCAGCCATCTTAATTTCCCATGGAAATTGACCAGAAATTTCTCTTACTTTTTTTTTCTTTTGGGATACACAACATGATTGACCTATTCTTGTATTAATGTGAAACAAATGAAGATAACAAATAACAAGGAGTAGATAAATATCCTTTCCTACAAAAATATTTTTCGTTATCTGTTTAAATGTTCAATAAACATAAGAGCAGAAATGATTTGATTTATCATTATCACTTGTCTTTTTCTCACAATGTGCCAGTTGGTCCAGACCTGTCTGATCCCAGCAAGAAGCGACAGTATGACAGGGGCTTCTTATTGCGATTCCAATTCATGCCCGCCTGTGTACAGAAACCAGAGGGTCTCCCACCAATCAGTGATGTGGTGCTTGAGAAGGTGAGTACATCCTTTGTTAGAGGTTAATGGTGGTTGGCTTGAATATTTTTTCCTACCACACCTGATGGACCACTCTGGTCTTTATCTACAGCAGGGGTACCCATTAGGTCGATCCGGATCTACCGGTAGATCTAAGACAGGTCCCAAGTAGATCCGAGGAATGTCGAGGAGAAAAAAAACAAACAACCATTTGTGTGTCTCTGTACATGTTAGCAATATATTTTTTGTGTTAAGGTACACTGCACCCTAATCATCTTATCAGTCTCATTTTCACCCCAAAAAATTAAAAAAATTAAATAAAGCAGGGGCGGCCCGGTAGTCCAGTGGTTAGCACTTCGGCTTCACAGTGCAGAGGTACCAGGTTCGATTCCAGCTCCGGCCTCCCTGTGTGGAGTTTGCATGTTCTCCCCGGGCCTGCGTGGGTTTTCTCCGGGTGCTCCGGTTTCCTCCCACATTCCAAAAATATGCATGGCAGGCTGATTGAACACTCTAAATTGTCCCTAGGTGTGAGTGTGAGCGTGGATGGTTGTTCGTCTATGTGTGCCCTGCGATTGGCTGGCAACCGATTCAGGGTGTCCCCCGCCTACTGCCCGGAGACAGCTGGGATAGGCTCCAGCACCCCCCGCGACCCTAGTGAGGATCAAGCGGTACGGAAGATGAATGAATGAATAAATAAAGCAGGTAAATCCTAAGTTTACGGTGGCGCGTGATTACGTCACCAGAAGTTGTTAGCGCTCAGCAGTTTGCAATTGCAGCTTGTGATCTTTTATCGTCGTGATTCTCATTCAGTTTGCTTCGTGTACAATTCACCGAGGGCTCGTGCAAAGAATAGGAATCTAGGAGGGCCCAGGGAAGCACTTTTAAATGGTACGTGTGAGCTACGATAGTTAACAGGCTGCAAAAGTGCGTCGCATGCCTCCGTTTCAAGCTGTTTCTCATCATTGTGTGTATGTGTGCGCGCGTGTGCGTGCACATGCGCGCGCGCCGGTACAAGTAAATCCCGGGAGGTTAGTTGATCGAAAAGTAGATCTTCGATCCAAAAGGTTTGGGCACCCCTGATCTACAGACTTATAGAAAACCCTGCACAGGCATGGATTCTCTATCCTTGGTATTGAGTCTAAGGTCCATGTACTAGTGCACTTTTATTTTTCCTAACTAGTAGGAAAATTCAACCCACTTGTCGGATGTTGAATAAATACCTTACAAGCTGTTTGAGCATTTATATGAAAGCCTAAAATCATGCTTAATTGTGTTACTAGTGGAGGGAAAAAACAGCAACTTCCACACAAAAAATTGAGTTCATTTAAGTCTTGGGCAAGCTGGCGTCATTGGCCAGCGATGTGCTTTTTTGTGGTACGTCAAACTTGTTAATTCCTTTGCCAGTGAATATCAGTGCAAAAAGGCAATGTTACCCCATTAGTATTTTTGTATCCTGATTATTCAGACTGTTTAATCGATAACTGTTGTGCTTGTCTTAATTGTTCATCTGACAAATTTACAGAGGTGGACATTTTTCAGTAGTAACGGAAGATCTGTCACTGATAGATACCCACTTTGCTGGTGAATTACAGGAAACTTAAAAAAATGAGAGCCTAAAGACTTACTGGTGTGAGTTTTTGTCCTGTCATTGTAATCGTCACTAACTGAGTCAGGACCGACGGACCTTCTCCGTCAATCACTTACGAACTCCCGTTTCACTGACCATTGAAGGAAACATGCTGCATTTCTTGGATGTTTATGCTCAGGGGTGACTAAACCAGGGTTACCTCGAGCGGAGAAAAGGTGGTACTCCTTTGACTGAAAAACAAAAGTTTGAACATCGCCAGTAGGGCTGGGCGACATATCTTTATTGTATCAAAATCGAGATTATGCACATTCAAGATATTAACATCGAAATGAGGACAATATCAGTCACATGACCTTGTCACACTTGTGTTGAATGTTAAGATCAATGCAACCAAACACATTTCTCCTTAATGTGTTCCAAATAAACATTAAACAATGGCAATTGTATTGCCGAAGGGGAGAGGGAGGAGGGACACGCAGCCGCTACTCCCTTGACAGCACACTCGCAAGAAATCCACTTCCGTGTTCACTCTCAAGTGTATACGGATGGTGCACATATCTTTTGTTCTAGAACATTACCTGATCATGTTTATAATTTCCAAATTACCAGTTGGTAAAATAGGAACATGCCCAGCTCTGCAAATATGTTGTTACACAAAATATTAAATATTCCATTTTGATTTGGCATTATTATTATTATTATTATTATTGTTCAACAAATCTACTGATCAATTTGTGGGATGCAATGTGAAAGCACACACCATTGCAGCAATATCGCACTTCCACTGTTGAAACTGCAAAGGTGTATTGATGCTTAGGCATGAAAGAGGCTCCTGATTATTGTATTGCAGTGTGTAATGTGGAGCTTAGGGGTCTGCTGAAATCCTGTTTTGATTAAAATCACACTGCCATTATGTCACACTTGGCAGCATTGATATGCCCTTCCCTGTCCCCACCCACCTCTGTCAAAAAAGTTGCTAAACTGTCCCAATGTAAAAAAAATAACATTTAAAAAAAAGTAAATGTACCCACCGTCTCTTTACCCACCATCGTCCCTCTTGCTCATGTGTTGCTTTGGTTTCCTCCACATCTGCTTCTGACTTTTCTCCCTGGTCATCCCACTGAGCAGGGCTTACATAATGTACAGGCTGGACTGTTTAAAAAAATAAATAAATTCACCACACAATACAACTGATAACGTAGGACGGCTTTTCAGTTGCGACAGGTCACCTTTAGGCTAAACTTTGTCATAAATGCAGTTTTCTCTCCCCCCCCCCCCACCCCAAGTCCTTTTCTCAAATATTACTGCGGGATTACTGCGCCCCCTGCTGCCCATGTTTTTGCATCCATTTTCTACAGTGCTCTCCCATCAGCGAGAGAAGTGAAGCATATCGTAGACTTGTTAACAGTCAACTGCTGGGCATATTAAAAAGCAAACAAACAAACAAAACGAACAATTGCACTCGCATTCACACATAATGGGTAATTTAGAGTTTTCAATTACCGTAATCTGACATGCATGTCATTGCAGATGAACCATAACAAGTTGCCTTCTCGAGCGGCGGATCCCAGGGTGATTTCCAGGGGGCCCGATTTCACACCGGCCTTCGCAGACTTTGGCAGACAGACGAGCGGTGCAAGAGGCGCGATGGTGAGTCGCATAAATAACAGGACAAAATCTTATGGGGCTCAGTGACTACTTTAATTCAAACCACAATCATGTACTTAACGAATTAATCATAAGTGATCATCTGCCAGGTGGAGAAACCTGTATTTTCTAGTTTGTGTTGAAAATATACGCTTTGTGACATCAGTCTTGGAAATTTGACAGAACTCTTATGTCTTCTTTAATTAGTTGCTGCCCACCGAATACAATATAATACAGCTTTATTTATATGCCGCTTTCACAACAGCTGCAGCTGGCACAAAGTGCTTGAGAGAACCGTTAACATAAAGTAACAAACTACGCTAATATAACAACACATAACTAATAGACACAAGTAGTCCATACAAATAAATGTCTCTCTCAAACAGATTTCTGACGTTTTTGGTAGTAGTCTTAGTCATTTCACACACGCATCTTACTGATGATCCAACACTAAAGCTCTTGTTAACCGAAACAGCAGGACATTAAGTCTCGCAGATTTAAATAAGTGTCAAAAACTACACATTTTTTATATTTTCAGTTATGAGCGGTCTTGCTTATTAACCTTGTGGTTTGGTTTGTCAGTAACGGTAAAAATCTATTGGCCAATTTGACCTTTACCCACAGATGTAAACAAAATAAGGCCCAGTGAATATTATCTCATTAGCTCTGTTATTCACCATTTGCATCAATATTTGTAATTTTCCTTGTAAAATTGCATTTGATTCAGTGATCAATTTGAATTTGTTTTACAGTATGCGCTATGCACTGTAATGTTCAGCCATTTTTGTTCAGCACAGGAACCAAAGTAAAACACAAACTCAACGAGCACACTCACACAGGAGCTGCTATGAGCCACAGCTTTCACCCAGACACTCACACGCAGACATGTCAATGTAACAGCCCGCCCCACCTGGCCCCGCCTCTTTTAGACGCATGCATGAACACAGATACTACAGTCCGTATTTTCATCACATTTTCACAATGTCTGTGTTGACTTCCTGTCTTCCCGCACAGCTAATGAACATGGGCACGCGGCGGCCTCCTCCTAGGAAGATCATCATGAACGTGCCAATGAGCGATGAAGTTAAACTGCAAAAGGCAGAGAACGCCTGGAGGCCGGGCTCCAAGCGGGAGTGTGTAGTGGACGACCCAGAGATGTTGAGGACACAGGTAGGAAAGTGTATTTTACAGACCATATCCAGGTATAATTGCTGCATTTGTTTTGGTGGGGTCCTGTCTCCTTCAGGAGCTATTCAGGAAGGTGCGCAGCATCCTGAACAAGCTCACGCCTCAGAAGTTCAGCCAGTTGATGAAGCAGGTGACAGACCTGACCATCGACACGGAAGAACGACTGAAGGGAGTGATTGATCTCGTCTTCGAGAAAGCCATTGATGAGCCCAGCTTCTCTGTTGCCTATGGAAACATGTGTCGGTGCCTTGCTGAGGTAAAGCTGTAACGATTAATCGAAGAACTAATCGGATTCAAAACAGCTATCTAAACATATGACTTTTCAAGGTTACATACATTGCATACAGCATCAAAATAATATGTGGAAACAGCAAACAAGATAGCAGCATGTTATTCCCAAATTTTTACAAAGTGTATTGAAGCAAGTTTTGTCGAGCCCCGGACATGCATCACAACAGGCAGGCATGCGTGCATGTGCAGTGAACATTTTAGCGAAGAGAAGTCATCTACAGTTTGACCGGGGACACACCGCGCAGATGACATTAAAACCATCACCGTGCCAAGTGTTTTTAACGAGCCAAGACGGGAGATGAGTCTGGCTGACAGAGGGAAGATCTGTGCATCCTGTCAAGCCTTCGTTATCAGGCTCAGGCTGCGGCTTATTGGTTGTTCATAATGTCCATTAGGCGAACACTCATAAATTAAGCCACTGAGACTCCATTACAGCACTCTCTTCATCATGCGTGCAAGATAGGAGGTCACTGTTTTTCTGGATTAACGCATTTGATCTTGCATAGCGGTGTGTGTCATATCATTGTGCAGTCTAGTCCAAAGTTATCTAGTGACGTGTTCAATGAACATGGCGGCCAGCAATATTATTTTCAACCTTGTTTTTAAAGTCATGACATGTGCATGAAAAATAATTGTTTTCAAATTATAATTCAAGACAAAATATTTTACCACTGCATAAGGCATACATATCTGACATATCCCTTTAAAAATTAAGAACTTGTAAAAATCTAATCGTTTCCAACCAATGCAATCATCTGCAAATCACCTGATCTGATCTGCCCTGAGATTGATCACGTAATGTGGTCAGGACAACCCTAAATACGAGTTAAAGCCATTGCAGTACGAATAGAAACCAAGGTCCACCTGTTTGTACCTCATGCAATTTGTCATTACCATTGATGTATTACTCACTGAGAACATATAACAAAAATCAATTTAATTTGAACCCCAAAAAAAAGCTGCCGTCAAACGTGCAATTTTTGCATTGTTCTGCTCACAATCAAGTGTAAATAGATCATTCAACAAACATTATTTTGTGCAAATGCTAAATATCCACGGTCTCTTTTTCTATTTAAACTGTCTGTCTGTGTTGTACGGTACAGCTCAGAGTGCAAATAGCAGACAAGCCCAACAACACAGTCAACTTTCGCAAACTGCTGCTCCACCGCTGCCAGAAGGAGTTTGAGAAGGACAAAGTGGACGACGTGGTGTTTGAGAAGAAGCAGAAAGAGCTGGACTCTGCCGATTCGGTATACAGACATTTTTTTTAGGCTACTGATTTTTCAATCTGTGTCATGAGAGATCACACTTGTGCTGTGGGAAATCATCCATCCATCATTCATTCATTCACTCATTCTAGGAACTGTTTTATCCTTGCCAATGTCGCGGGTGCCCTATATATCCTTTGGCAAGATGGGGTGTACACCCTGAATCGGTTGCCAGTCAAATTGCAGGACACAACTAAACATGCTCATTCAATTTAGAGTGTTGAATTCACCGACAAATACATATTTTCTTAATGTGGGAGGAAACCAAGCAGGTGCAGCTACAACAGGGGTGCCGAAGATGTCAATCATGATCGGGACTGGTCCCAAGTCGATCACGTGTGTATGTATGTGTGCACATGCGGTAATGGGTCAATCGCGGGAGGTTGGTTGCTTGAAAAGTAGATCTTTGGTCAAAAAAGGGTCAGCACTCCTTGGGTAGAAAATACAAACTCCACAGAAAAAGGCCGGATATTAACCCATCAGCCACATTGCCTCTGGAAATTCAATTGGCTCATTAGTTCGCCAATATTTGTTAGAGCTTTATTATAGATTCTCAAAAATTCTTTGAGAATCATTCACTGTGTGTTTGATTTTATACATTTATTATTTCTACATTTTATTTATGTATATTTCTTTGTCATGTCCCTGCAGTCCACGGAGCGTGAGCGACTTCAGGAGGAGTTAGAGGAGGCCAAGGACAAGGCACGGCGGCGGTCCATTGGCAACATCAAGTTCATCGGGGAGCTATTCAAGCTCAAGATGCTGACGGAGGCCATCATGCATGACTGCGTGGTCAAGCTGCTGAAGAACCACGACGAAGAATCTCTTGAGTGCCTGTGCAGGTTGCTCACCACCATCGGCAAAGACCTTGACTTTGAAAAAGCCAAGGTGAGCCCCATGATAACATTGTGTCTGTCTGCAAACATGTGAAATGAACCTGTTGAAGGAGTCACAGAGAAACCTATCCCCCTACATTTTTGAATCATCAGCTCTTTTCTTGTTTAATTTCATCCTCTACTCAGCCTCGAATGGATCAATATTTCAATCAGATGGAAAAAATTGTGAAGGAGAGGAAGACGTCATCTCGGATACGCTTTATGTTGCAGGATGTCATTGACCAGAGATTGGTGAGTTGGTGGACTTGGCCTATGAGTGTTTTTTTAACAGACATTTGCATTAATTGTTCCAAACAGTAGTTATTTACTTTTTTAAACTTTTTATTTATTTACTTCTCAGTATCTTACTAATCAGTAAGGCTAGCCAATATATCAATTTAAAAAGTATTAGATTTGCTCTCACTCTGCAAAAAAAACAATTATCAGATTCAAAGGGGTGGTATATTCCATTTGGCAATCCGAATGAGCGTCATGTAAACTGTTCAATCAGAAAAGCGAAGCCGTCGAATACACACTTTAAAATCACCAGAGCTCGTCTGTGACAAGAGAACTTGTTCTTATCAAGATGTTGTTTTAATAAAAGTGGTAAAACTATCCCAACTACGAGGGTTGATAAATAAACTCCTTGATAAATCAAGAGATGTTTACATCGATTTCCACATGTCACATGGCTGTAACATGGCTGATCTGATCAACAGAAAAGAGCACATTGGAAAAGATCGCGTCACATGAAAACAGGTGACTGAAAATCATCATTCTAAATTATTTAAATCAGAAAACTCTACATGTAAACCCGGCTGATGTCTGTCTCTGATATTCTCTTTGCCCTATTAGCCATGCTTTTGGATTTCTTAAAGGGATTGCTGATACTATATATGGTCAATAAGAGACGCTCATGCAAACGAGGGTAGGCGTGTGTGAGAGTGGCAATTTTGAACAGGTGGGATTTATCAAGACGCATTCCTTATTGGTTGTACGTATGACAGATGTCCGCATGTTTAATAAATACAGATTTTTTTTTTTGGTACTCACGCACTTAAAATTTCTGTCATCCAATCAATTTTTGGAAAAATGAGACCGGATGTTAATCTGACCAGAGGTTGTTCTCACGCTGCCATATTAAGGAGCATCTCAATTCTTTTTGAAACTAAAAACATCCCTAAATTAAAAGTACTGCCATGCAGTTTGAGACCACAAAACCTCACACTGCCGCTATTGATCCCTCTGCAGCACAACTGGGTGTCCAGAAGAGCAGACCAGGGGCCCAAAACGATTGAGCAAATCCACAAGGAGGCCAAAATTGAAGAGCAGGAAGAGCAGAGAAAAGTGCACCAGCAACTGCTCTCCAAGGAGAACAAGCGACGAGGAGGTCAGCCCCCCTCCCTGCTAACACTCCATATATGGCTTCCAGCTACATTTGCATGGCAATGAAGCCTGCAAACAACCCCCCCCATTCCTTCCCCCAAATGTTTTGTTTCATAGCTGCTAGTAAGTAATTTGTCCTCCAGAAGAGCCTCTGAAATACTGTCTACTGACAGGTTGCGCTGTGTTTGGCATACGAGGACCGCATGTGCCCTGAATACAGCTGTGTGTGGTTGCCTCCTGTGCCCGACACACGAGCTCTGAAATTGTTAAACATGTTTGATACTTGACGCCGATCGTACAGCGCCATCCTCGCTCAAAAAATGACTTGCTTTTGTACGCCACATAAAATGATGTGGCGGGCTGGATCTGGGACCCAGATCTTGAGTTGCGTAACACCTGTGGTCTAACCCCTTGAATGTCATGGTGGATGCGTAACATTTTGTTGCATAGATCTGCGAGAGCAGAGAGAGCCGCGCATGCCCAGAGAAGAGACCTGGAATACTGTGCCCGTGAACAAGAACAGCAGGACCATTGACCCTAATAAGATCCCAAAGATCTCCAAGGTGAACTACCACTGCAATGTCACTACTCTGGGATTTATGAGCTGCTGCTGCTACTGTTGTTGGCTTGATTTGGTGACATTCTATATCACAGGTGTCAAACTCCGGTCCTGGAGGGCTGCTGTCCTGCATGTTTTCCAAGTCTCCCTGTTGCAATACACCTGATTCAAATGATATTATCAGCAAGGTCTGCGGAAGCCTGATATTGAACCTGTTCATTCAACAGAGGGACTTCGAAAACATGCAGGACAGCGGCCCTCCAGGACCTGAGTTTGACACCTATGTTCTATATCATGTAAAGCAGCGGTACCCAATATTTTTTGTGTCACAGACCAGTTGAGGCAGCTCGTAGAGCGACAACCATTTTTTTCATAGCTTTTAAATAGACAGTTCATTTTGTTAGCATTGTTTGTTTTTTCATTCATTTAAGATTAAGATATCCTTTATTTGTCCCACACTGGGGAAATTTACAGTCTACAGCAGCAAGATTGTGGGTAAAAAGAAGAAAAACAAAGTGCTTGCATTCACAAAATAAATGTACACCGTTCAATTAAGTGCAATATAAATATAGATATAGATAAGGTGGCTGTGCTAATTACAATTGTTTTTCACATCATTCATTCATTCATTCATTCATCTTCCGAGCCGCTTGATCCTCACTAGGGTCGCGGGGGGTGCTGGAGCCTATCCCAGCTGTCTTCGGGCAGTAGGCGGGGGACACCCTGAATCGGTTGCCAGCCAATCGCAGGGCACACAGAGACGAACAACCATCCGCGCTCACACTCACACCTAAGGACAATTTAGAATGTTCAATCAGCCTGCCACGCATGTTTTTGGAATGTGGCATAATTTTATTTTTTATTCAGCAGCCTGACAGCAGTCGATAGAAACGAGTGGCGGTATCTCTCCTTCTTGCAGCGCGGGTGTAACAGTCTCTGGCTGAAGGAGCTACCTAGTGCTGTCAGGGCAGGCTGGAGGGCGTGGGAGGGACTGTCCATCATAGCGTTTAGCTTAGCTAGCATCCTCCTCCAGAGTGTCCAGGAAGCAGCCCAGGACAGAACTGGCCCTCCTGACCAGTCGCTCCAGTCTCTTTCTGTCCTGGGCCGAGATGCTGCCTGCTCAACAGACAATGCCATAATGGATGGCCGAGGCCACCACCGAGGTATAGAAAGTCTTAAGGAGTGACCGCTGAACCCCAAAAGACCTCAGTTTCCTGAGTAGGAAGAGTCGGCTCTGTCCTTTCCTAATCAATATTAATTTCAAACGGTTTCATTGTTCTGTACAACAAATGTAGAATAAAATTAAATAACACAGTGAACTACTAAGAAATGGACCAATCAGGAATAATAAAAAAGGCGATTCAATATGGGCCAAGTCCTCCTCTGATTCACCAGCATCTCCCCCTACTAGATGATCATGTGGAACTCTGTCCAGTTAGTATTTCCAGGGCTCCTCCTGGTGGAGACTGAATATGTTAGAGTTCGAACGTCTCAGGCCCTCAATTTATGTTGCCCTGTTCATGCAGGACAACGTGTGATACTGGATTTGTTGGCATCTGAGTGTTCTTATTGTATAATGGCTGACTTTACACTGCATGTTTTAAGTAACACAATTTCAATTTGTTTGGCTTTTAACTGGTACCATTGGCATTTGCACTATGGCAGCATAAACAGACACACACACACACACACACACACACACACACGGGCTCTATCTTCAGATCATAATCAAAATGTTTTGAATTCAACACAGACAAATCATTGTCCTGTAAATTAAAGTCTTACTTGGGTTGGCATCATCACTCTGTGTGTGTGTGTGTGTGTGTGTGTGTGTGCGCGTCTCTCTCTCTCTCTCTTTCTCTCTCTCTCTCTCTCTCTCTCTCTCTCTCTCTCTCTCTCTCTCTCTCTCTCTCTCTCTCTCTCTCTCTCTCTCTCTCTCTCTCTCTCTCACTCTCTCTCACACTCTCTCTCTCTCTCACTTCTCCTTGCAGCCTCAGATGGATGAGAAGATCCAGCTTGGCCCACGGGCTCAAGTCACGTGGGTGAAGGGCAGCAGCGGCGGAGCCAAGGCCAGCGACCCAGGTCTGATTCTTACGCTTCGATTTCCAATATCATCTCTGTCTCTCTGAATATATTTTATTATGTGATGAATAATGACTAGATTCATTCATGTTCTCAACCTTTTTCCCCCCTCCCCTCTTTCAGAACTTTCAAGGAGTGGCAGCAACCACTACTCTGCACTGCAGTTGACACTCTCGTCTCAACAAGCCGCTTTGAATCCTCCACAGAATTCAGACTTTGATTCTAAGAGAAATCTCGTAAGGTGAGCGAACAATTGAACCACACACACAGGTGGGTGCATATACATACTGGCAGAGCTGAGTACGTCACTAAATATTGCCAATACGTCATTTGTTGGTGGCCGGGCCATCTGTCGGTCATCGACTGTCTGTTATTACTTCAAGACTGTCAAATCCAATATACTGACTCAGTCAGTTTTGAGAAGTTTTGCGTCATTGCCAACAAAATAGCTTCCTTCACTGGCAGACCTTCCATCAGTACTGATGGAATCTTGACCTCTGCAAACTCGTGGAGGTAGACTCTACAACATCGATTGAGAAGTCTGTCATTGTTGACTGCTGAGTTACATATTGTAATAAAAACACTCAAACATCACCTCATTAAAAAGAGTAGTGAAGCAGTACAATTTGTGTGGCTGAAATGATGCAAGGCAGAAGGAAAGATTCAGTATAAGAATGCCCAAAGTTTAGGCTCATTTTTACATTTAAAAAAAGATTACAAAGTGCAATTTGTCTACTGTAAAGCGGAACCTGCGTACCACAACAGTCTGCCTATGATCGCCAACGCAAAGTATTGTTGTTGGCTAATTTGATAAAAGCTGCCACATTTAGTTAGAACGTAATTCTTCGCAAGTGCTCAAAGGATAGACGCAGCTGCGGGTGCATGTTAAATTGCTTTCATGAACAAATGGTAAGAAAGTTCAGAAAAAATGGAAGCAAAAACAAAAGTTGCATTTATTTGTTATCATTAATTTGAATATATCTGATACCAAGACTACTGTAAATCCTCCAACTACAGTTTGCCATGTTATCTGTTCATGTCCAGCTATCGTAGCAGCACAGTGCGGGAGTGCAGTGAAAAGCCACAGGTCCACACGACGCCATTGTTGTCATCTTCGCCGAGGCTTGCGTCTTACAACAGGGACGACACTTCCAAGGAGCTGCGACATAGCCATCCTCTGGAAGAGACACGGAGGGAGCGGGAGAGCGAGGCTGTCAAGGCCCGCAGACCGAGTATCACAGAAGATAAGCCGGAACCAGAACCAGAGATTGGCAGGACCAGAGAGCCTGGTAAGAAAGGTCAATCAAATAGCAACCATAATAGTGTAAAATTATTATTATTAACTCATTCACTCCCAATGACGTTTTTAAACGTCTTTTCAGACTTGGTCTAGAATTGGCTGGTACCGAATGAGTTAATAATAATAATCATAATAATAAAACCCAAATCGCCTCATACTGACACTGATGTGACAATACCCTATCAGTTAAACCTGAGCCAGTGGCACAGACACCAGAGAGGCTGGTCCTGTCTGAAGAGGACATGGAGAGGAAGTACAAGTCCATCATTGACGAGTTTCTCCACATTATCGATTACAAGGTTCTGAGATTCACTGGACTTCTAATCCCCCTCTTTCAGTCGTCCATTGACTTGACCGTTGTGGTATCCCGCCCCCTGCAGGAGGCTGTTCAGTGTGTGGACGAGCTGGTTTCAGCCCCGCAGTTGCACACCTTTGTGCGCGTCGGAGTGGAGTCAACGCTGGAGCGCAGTCAGATCACACGGGATCACATGGGACTGCTCTTCTTTCAGCTGGTGCAAGAGAGAGTACTGCCAAAAGACCAGTTCTACAAAGGGTCAGTCTGTCGGTATCCCTTACACTCATGATGCACACTGTACAGGCTTAGAATGAAAATAATGGGACCTGCCTACTTTCCTACCCAATTGCCTATCTAACCTCTTAGGTACGTACCGACCCAAAGAGCTTATACCAAGCTAACTACTTAAACCCCACCCCTGAGGTGGGCAATTTACAACATTTTGCCAGTCCGTCATTCGACATTTGACCATCAGGCTGGGCCACACTTTTTGAGAACCAACCGTATATATCAAGGCTCGAAATAAGTGGTTTGGCATCACTTCAACGTAAAATGTGCATTTTGTCCCTCAAATGAACACACTGAAGAGTAAAACTGAATGGCCTGGTGTTTATGTGGCTAAATGCAGAGCTGCCAAATCTTACAGAATCACAGAGTGTACACCTGTCACACATCGAGTGATTTCCAAAAACACACACACAAAATTCTGATACTTGTAATATGGAATATTTGTCTTATTCCTTCTTAGCTGGTCTGAGCTCATAAATGCACAGCCATGAACCTGCTGCAATATTGTGTAATATTCTGTTCATGCTAAAATGCTAGCTGCTAAAGGAACATTTTTTTAATGTCTTATGCTTTTTACACAAGAATTGTGAATTTTAAGATTAAATTTATATTTGGTGAAATAGCTCACTGCAAAATGGTCAAGACAGGTTCTTAACCTGGGTTCGATCGAACCTTAGGGGTTCGGTGAATCAGTCTCAGGGGTTCGACGGAGCCTCTGCCATGGAAGATAAGACACAGCCGACTCAACATGTCAATTAGTTATGACCCGTCCACTTGGCCATCACTGGCTGTGGATGATCACATGACATTGCTTGTCCAATCAGCGCTGCGGGAAATTTAGTTCGCTCAGTAGTCAGTGTGTGACTGTCATGTTAGTACCTGGTGTGAATTTAATTTTTTTGTCACCATCATATTTTGAACAGGTTCAACATTTACTTAGATGAGAAAAACTGTTGGACACCATTGATATTGTTGAATTTGCACATTGACAGCTGATTATTCGTAGCTTTTAAAGTTGGAGAAGGTCTACAATTTTTCGCGCTCGCTTTGTGCTTTCAGGTTTGCTGACATTCTGGAGCAGGCGGATGATATGGCTATCGACATTCCGCATATCTGGCTGTACCTGGCGCAGCTACTAACCCCCATGCTAAAGGACGGATGTTTCTCGATGAGGGAGCTCTTCAGGTACTGAGTGCCACCCCTGCGGTTTGATGAGAAGAATCAATGTGCCGTAGTTGAACACAGTGGTTTTGAAAATGCTTTTGTGTCCACAGTGAATTACGCAAACCGTTGTTAGCTGTGGGAAGAGCAGGCATTCTCATATCTCAAATACTGCACATACTATGCAAACAAATGGTAAGCGACATTTTCATCTGATGTTTAAACCTGCTTGCTGGTGCATGCGGACAAATATAACTGTATGAAAGACAGATACTGCAGATGTGGGGGGTCTTTATTGGGGGATTTTATTAACAGATTACATCCATCCATTTTGTATCACGCTTGATGTGCATTTTGAACGTCTGACAGACCACACGCTAACAATTTCGTCCAGTCTCGTCTTGTCAATGAAAATTCACATAAGTCACGTCATATTTTCGCCATTAAAGAGCCACGTTTAGCTCGTCATCGTCACGTTATCATTCTGGAAAAAAAGGCGGGGCGTGAATGAAATAATTTTATTCAAACAAAACTATCACAACAGCTCTGATCGCAAGCTGCAATTGCAGACTGCTGACTGCTAACAAATTCCGATGATGGAGGTCACGCGTGACCGTAGGTTAAAGGTGACCTGCTTTTTTATTTAATTTTTTAAAAATTCTTTTTTGTGAAAGTGAAGCTGGTAGGATACTTCGGGTGCAATGCACACGAACACATAAATATCTCAGAATAATAGACACACACAACCGGTCATCACGATCGACTGGTTGGGCAACCCTGCCTGATGGGGGTGAAAAGCAAGTAGTTTGAGCACAGTCTGTATTAGAGGAAATGATTTAAGGCAAAATAAGTACTGTTTTAGAGATGAAATTTGTTATTGATGTATTACAATGAATCCAATTGTTATCGCGTGGTTTTATTAACAGCAGCTCGTCTGTGTGATTTATACTCATATTTTTCCTTTTTGTTCAATAATTGATCCATAATGCATTCCGGTTGTCTCCTCAGAGCCATAGAGCTGTGGGTTCTCTGTGGAGGGCATCTGACCTCAGCTGGTCTGACTTCTTGCCGGAGGGAGAAGATGCCCAGGCCTTTCTCTCACAACAGGTACCCCCACCCGCTTCTGTGACCATCACATGGCTGCGGTCAACAGAATTATCTTTGTTGCACTGACACTGACCTCGTGCAAACAGAAGCTGGAATTCATCCTGTCGGACCCTACGGACCCTGGAACAGCTTTTGCCAAAAAGACTCTGTCCGCTGAGGAGCTAAGCCAGCAGCTGGAGAGACTCCTGCTGGCGGACATGGCCAGCGATGAGCAGATCTTTGACTGGGTGGAGGTATGGAGCGTCCCTCACAGAGTTCTTAAGGGGAGCTACTCGCAAATATACATAACTTGTGTGGAATTTGGGAACTGTTACCTGTTATTTTGTTGTATAAACAGCAACAGGTGACAGGTTAGTGGAGGAGCATTTAATGGTTTTGCCTAGATGAACCGAGATACATTATTGTGGTTAAGAATTATTTCTAGATCAATTGGGTGAGATGAGGTCATTTCCCATAACACATCTGTTAATCTTCACTGCACACTAATATGTGACGGCACAGTGGGTGGGAATCACTGATGTATGTTTGTGAAGTATTATGCAGTGTTTAAGAACACATTACACTTATTTCTGCTTTACGTGCCACCCAGGCAAACCTGGATGAACATCAGATGAGCTCGTCACCCTTCTTGAGGGCGCTGATGACAGCCGTGTGCAAGGCAGCGGTGAAAGGTAAACCCAGTCTTATATTTCTTCACACACTCACTCACTTACTCACTCACTCTTCCTTATTTGGCAGACATTGGCACCAACTGTCAAGTAGACACAGCCATCATCAAGAGGAGGCTCCCCGTATTACTCAAGTACCTTAACTCAGACACTGAGCGACAGCTGCAAGCACTTTATGCACTTCAGACGCTGATAGTCTCCCTCGATCAGCCTCCCAGTAAGTGCTCCATCGTCACTTGGGATGCTGCAAGTGTCCGCCTAACAGGTTACTTTAGCTCGTGCTCTTTAGTTTACCTTGACTTCTGTCATCCTCAGACTAAGTGTCTCTTAATTTATTAACGTCTTCACCCACTGACTTACAAAGTTTTTCCACTAACTACCACCTTTCCTTCAAATACAAGTTAAATCTATTCCGTGAACACTCTGAACACTCATGTATATTAGGGGTGGAACATTTTTTGAAAAACAGGTCGATTCAACATCAACAATTTCGCTTCAGTGCCACAGCTTTCCCTTCAATCCTTTTGCACTTTTTTCCCTCTCCCTCATGAGTGCTAACCCAAGTTGCTAATGTGTATGTTTATGGCGGGGCATAGCCGCGCGTGCGTGTGTGTATCCGGAGGTGCAAGTTTAAACTCCTTCTGACCGGGGATTCTGCCAGATGCTCCCAACAAACCCTCACAATACATTTGGGTCTGCCAGTTCGGTCCGGCATCTTCGGCATTAATTCCGATGATACTCCCACAAAGTCAAATCATCGAACTGCGGCCAAAGGTGTCCTGCCAAGTCCACATCTGGACACCCTTATGTTTGAATTTGGTGTTCATTATGGACAATCCGTGACGAGCACAGAAGTCCAATAACAAAACACCACCGAGTTCTGATCGGGGGCTCCCCCATCAAGCTCTTCCAGTTCTCACTGTGATTGCCCACGTGGGTATTAAATTCCTCCAGCAGAATGAGGGACACCCCAGAGGGAGCGGTCTCCAGCACATCGTCCAAGGACTTTTAAAAAGGTTGGATACTCTGAACTGCTGTTTGGTGCATAGCCACAAACAGTCAGGATCTGTCCCTCCGACCCAAAGGCGGACAGAAGCTACCCTCTCGTCCGCTGGTGTGGACCCCATTGTACAGACGTTGAGCTGCGGGGCTAAGAGTATGCCCACACCTGCTCTGGGCCTCTCGCCGTGGGCAACTCCAGAGTGGAAGAGAGCCCAACCCCTCTCGAGAGAACTGGTACCAGAGCCCAGGCTGTGTGGAGGCAAGTCTGACCAACTATGTCAAGTCGGAACTTCTCTGCCTCACACACCACCTTGGGCTGCTTCCCTGCAAGAGAGGTGACATTCCATGTCCCTCGAGCTAGCTTCTGCAGCCGGCGATCGAACCACCAAGGTCCCCCGCCTTTGGCCGCCACCCACTTCACTTTGCACCCGACCCCTTTGGCCCCTCTCATATGTACTGAGCCCATGGGAAGTAGGACCCACGTTGCTTCTTCGGGCTGAGCCCGGCTGGACCCCCCGGGTCAAGGCTCGTCAACCAGGCATTCGGCAGTGAGCCCCACCTGCAGGATGGAACAATAAATTCTGCTGTGTACCAGAAAATCCTGAAGGAGAACGTCCGTACCCCCAAACTCAAGCGCTATTGTATGATGCAGCAGGACAATGATCCGAAATACATCAGCAAATCTACCTCTGAATGGCTAAGAAAAAAAATATATAATTAAGGTTTTGGAGTAGCCATGTCAAATTTTGCATTTAAATCCAATTGAGATGCTGTGGTGTGATCTTTAAGAGGTAGTTCATGCCCGAAACCTCTCCAATATGGCAGAATTGAAACAATTCTATAAAGAATAGTGGGACAAAATTCCTCCAGGGCGATGTGAAAGACTCATTGCAAATGCTTCATTTCACTTCATGCTGCCGAGGGTGGCACAACCTGTCATTATGTTAAGGAGGTAATTACTTTTCCACATAGGGTCAGAAAGCTTTGAATGATTTTTTTTGTGCCTTAATTGAATTGACATTTGAAAACTGCATTTTGTATTTCCTTGGGATGTCTCTGTGTGATGTTAAAATTGGTTTGAGGATTTGAAACGTTTGTGTGTCATAGATTTAAAAAACAAAAACAAAAAAAAACAGAAATCGGGAGGGGGGACAAATATTTTTTTCATGGCACTATATGCATGGAAGCGGCCCGGTGGTCCAGTGGTTAGCGCATCTACCTCACAGTGCAGAGGTACTGGGTTCAATTCCAGCTCCGGCTTCCCTGTGTGGAGTTTGCATGTTCTCCCCGGGCTGCGTGGGTTTTCTCCGGGTACTCCGGTTTTCTCCCACATTCCAACAACATGCATGACAGGCTGATTGAACATTCCAAATTGTCCCTCGGTATGGATGTGAGCGTGGATGGTTGTTCGTGTATGTGTGCTCTGCAATTGGTTGGCAACCGGTTCAGGGTATCCCCCACCTACTGCCCAAAGACGGCTGAGATAGGTTCCAGCACCCCCCGCGACCTTTGTGAGGATAAGCGGATCGGAAAATGGATGGATGGATGGATGCATGTATGCATTTGTACATGTAAGACGGTGGCTGTGGCCTTCTGAGTAATGTGAAAGTCAGTGAATCATATATTTTTTATTTATTTCTAACACTTTGTAAAAATTTACAATTATTGCAGTATACATTAACATTGACTGATAATGTAGTTAGACACGGCCACGGCGTCAGTTGAGGCCATTGGCAGGTCGCCTAAGAATATGCCTTATGATGCTGTTTCAGTGATGTGAAGCTGCGAAAATACAGATTACGAATTACTTTCCTTAACCCCAATAACAAAATGAATTCTGACAGTTCTGTCTTCGCTATCTGCCAGACCTCCTGCGGATGTTCTTCGACTGCCTCTATGACGAGGACGTCATTTCGGAGGATGCATTCAACAAGTGGGAGACCAGCAAAGATCCGGCAGAGCAGGAGGGCAAAGGCGTTGCCCTCAAGTCGGTGACGGACTTTTTCACGTGGCTACGTGAGGCGGAAGAGGAGTCGGAGGACAACTGAGACCTGTACATCCCCGACTTGACAAAATGTTGAACACAAGCGACCTGTTCACGATCGCTGGAATTCCTTTTTTTGCGGTACGGTTCAGAAACATGGCGCCATTTTCAGTTTGGATTTCAATGGCGGAAGCACTAAATACATGTATTATACATAGAAAATATTTTTGTTTTAAATTTTAACTTTACTCTTTTTGTTACTTTTTAAGAAGAGACTTTAAAAAAAAAAAGCAGCAGCATAGGTTCTGGACTCTTTAATTTATTATTTTTTTAAGAACTGCAAATATGGAAGCAAGAACCCGAACAAAAGAAATAACAATATAATTAAATAAGAATATGATAACAAAATAATTTTTGACCAAGGAATAGAATGGCCTCCCTGGATTCTACACACTTTGGATTAAAACTGAGTAGCGCAAAACTGTTTTGGGGGTGAAATGGAAGCCAAGCTTGTGGTCAAAATAATTCAAAGCATCTCTCAGCCTCTGCTTTTGCTGCTCATGTTGGCGTGTCACGTTCAAGGAACGATGGAAAATGGACAAAGTTGATGAACAAAGTGGACGCGGAACCAGCAAAATGCCAAAAGGGAGGACGAAGGGAGTAAGGGCACTCATGAAAAAAATGCTTGTAATACTTCATCCCTACACGGCTCATTAAAAGCTTGTAAATATATTAAAGATGGAGAGAAAAAAAAATCAAAACTTGGAAATTATTCGGTATGCGTCTGTCTTCTCAAACCTCATCCTCCTCCCCCCTCCGCCATTTCATGGCAAGACACTCAAAACTTAATTGTTCACAAATCCATCTCAGGCGGCCTGGCAGTCCAGTGGTTAGCACGTCGACTTCACAGTGCAGAGGTACCGGGTTTGATTCCAGCTCCGGGCCTCCCTGTGTGGAGTTTGCATGTTCTCCCCAGGCCTGCATGGGTTTTCTCCGGGTGCTCCTCCCACATTCCAAAAACATGCATGGCAGGCTGATTGAACACTCTAAATTGTCCCTAGGTGTGAGTGCAGGTGTGCATGGTTGTTTGTCTCTGTGTGCCCTGCGATTGGCTGGCAACCAATTCGGGGTGTCCCCCGCCTACTGCCCGAAGACAGCTGGGTTAGGCTCCAGCACCCCCCGCGACCCTAATGAGGATGAAACGGTTCGGAAGATGACTGAATGAATGTCCATCCCATCCATTTTATCGACACGTTTTAATTAATCGCCTTTGACGTGCCTGAAAAGGCAATTTGTGATTAAAATCTGTATACTCAGTGAATACCTGCTTATTTGTAGTTCAGTTTTGACACATTCTCTTTAAGTGTTCGTGCAGGTGACCTATACTAAATATATCACCGAAAAATGTTTGGAGTCTGCTTCGGTCAAAGCGAAAAGAGTATTGCTTTGGTACCATCTAATGGCTTCTTGGTGCCATGGAACTGAAGTGAGTTGAGGAACTTCATTTAGACAAAAACGTTGATCTGTAGGCAATTACAAGACAGTATAACCCTTGGGTATGTGTGAGGGTTGGGTGGCCAGTCTGTACTTGTCCCAAAAACCTATAAATTTGTACATGTGACACGTGTTACTGATGAAATCTTGGCCTTGGCTAATTTAACACACAAACATTAAGTGTCTACAATTTTCAGTTTCTCACCCCTTGGCGTGGAAAAAAAAAGGTTGGTGCCGGGGGGTATAAACTCGGTGATCTCATTTCTAGGATTTTCCAATAAAGTATTTACAAAAAAAAAAATCCTTGACTTAACATGCAGATTGACCTATGACAATGGCGTCATATGGCGTATCAAAGAAACAAACAGCAGGAGGTTTAATTAGATGACATGAATTAGATCCTGATGTGACAAGTGATGGGCTTTTAGGGAGAACATGATGTACTGTACTCACTTGCTTTGGGAGCACGGAAACTTGACAACCTAGAGATTTTTGATGCAAATGTGTTATACTGAAGTGTTTTCAATTCACTTGTTTTGATTTTTGAGTGTTTGTGCAAAGCGTGCAAATGCATGATTAGGGAAATAACTTGAATTTATTGCTTTTTGAGATGTTACTTGGAGATTGAATCCCAAACATATTCATTAACCTCTATATTTATTGTTGTTGTAATAATAATACATTTTATTTGTAAGTGCCTTTCACAACACTCAAGGACACTTGACAAGCAAGAGCAAACAATAAAACCACAGATAAAATTATAAATAAAAAAAGATAAATTTAAGTGGAATAAGCAAGTCTGAATAGGTGGATTTTGAATGTGGGAAGAGAATCAATGTTACGAATATTGGGTAGTCATGTTTACTATTCCTTTCCTTTTACAATTCTTTAGTTCCCCTTTGACAACCAATAATTGACATCATCAAACAGTCCTGTAATATTTGTTTGACAGATGTAGACAGTTTCCCTTAAAATTAGTTAAAATAACAAAAATAGTTAAATTATTCATATTTATTAAGTCACATAAAATTTGGTCTATCGGTTTCTTGTAAATAAAATAAAGATTTTTTTAAATATTAAGAAACCATATCTTAATTTGATTATAGAGTTGACCAATTATAGATACAATTTTAAAATAATGCATTATTATGAAAAGTTATTTTTCTACATCCACATTTTAACTTTGTTTTCATCTAATTTCCATCAGAGGCCCATTATGACTGTAAATCGCCCCAAATAATATAATCGGCTCACATTACATACAAATTGACGAATAACGTTTTTCAATTTTTTTTATTTTACAATAGGATTAGAAACACAAAATGCTTTCAATGTCTTGTTTTCAAAAATTGATTACAATTTGCAATTTTGGTATTGTAGCAAGAAACAAGAAGTTGATGCACACAATTCTGCAAGCCACAGAAACAATGTTGTGGGCCGGATCTGGAACTCCGGGCCTCGTGTTTGACACCTGTGCCAAGAGGATTAAAATAACTGTATATAATATACAAAAGTAGCATAGAACAAAAATACCAAATTAATACAAATAAACTACATAAAAGCATTCCTTTTGGGAGCCCCAAAACAACGTAACGCTTTTGCACAACTCCCATTATGCATAGCCGCAGATTTGGAGTTCTTTCCCCGCCCGCAACCTCAAAATTGGTTTACCACGGTAAATATTGAGAGGGTTGCATTTCTTTGCACAATACCGCCATTTTAAAGACGTCTTATTTTGATGCACACGGATGTAGATTTATTTGTATAACAGAACATTGAATGAAATCCCGTTTTTTTTTTTTGTTGTTGTTCGTTTAAACTGTAGTTGCCCTTGTTACCTTGAAATAATGGAGTGATTCGACTAGATGGCTCTCTATTGTAACAAAGAAGGAGGTGATGATGCTGGGCGAGAGTTGACAGGCAGCGGGCCGCCATGACAGTCGAGACATTGTGACATCACCAAGCACTCGAACGGGGCGGGGCTCGTAAACAGAGGAATCGAAATAAAGGCTTGTGCACTCATTTTAAACTCGCGAATATCTTCACTTTTTGCACCATAAAGTCCAAGGTAAGTTTGCCTTGCAGTTTCAGAGGAGCTTGGATCGTCTTACGTGGAAATTATTGCAGCCCGGGGCGGGTTTTTGAAATGCTCTCGCGACGCCATCAGCACCACCGCCGCCGCGTATGTGTGTGACACTGTGTATGCGAGTAACATTAACCAGAGGACAAAATGGCGAAATTTGCGATTTTACGTTCCCCGACGTTAGTCAAGAACCCCAAGAGATCAACCAGGTCGAAATTCGCTGTCGAGCCTCGGGGATTTCGTGTTTTTGACAGTTTTCGACCATTAAACGACCTGAGGCCTCCGTGAATTGAGGTAAATGGTTTTGAATCCGCTGTTTGAATCCGCTGCCAGTGGTGGGCCATGGACCAGCTACCCCCCACCACTTGCCATATTCAAATTATTTTTTTGTTCAGGTTTTTTGGGGGGGCGGGGCTATTGTGTAGATTATGAATTGCCATTTATTTCACTCTAAAATATATAATTTGGTCATTTTTCCCGGCGTTGTACTTAATTTCTCCACCGATTCAAACCATTCCAACTAAACCGCTCTGGAAGCTATGGAGCTATTTATCACATTACTTAAATCCACCAATTTTTGCAATAAAATGTCCACATTTATCACATTTCACCGTCTCATATTTCAAGACAACAGCATGGGAATAATCTCTGAAGCATTCACATGCACATTTTTTGTGGGGGGGGGTTTCTTCGTAAAACTTTCCCAGATCAGGCTCCTGTGATGCCGATTCGCAGAGTAGCAGCAACTCCAACTCAGGAGAAGCCCATCTCGGCCACAGCAGAAACAGGTAAAGCTCATGTAGAGGTAAACCAAGGGCCCATGAACGCACTGTCAGCTCCACGCTTAAACAATGTTAATTTACTACCTCAACTTTTTAGTTTTGGGGTGCACCTTGCACCACAGCTCTTGCATGAACCAGCCTGCTTTTTTTAATTCTATGTAGTTTTAACTTGATACATTAACTTCTTGAGGAGCACCAAATGTTGGCACACTGTTGGTCCAACTGCCGATTTCAAAATGAATGCCTACATTTTGTTTGCTTTCCGTATACATTTCAAATTACACATGTCCAATATGATTGTATTCTTTGGCATTCAACTCAGCATGACTTAGATTTGTTCTTGGTTTTACCGTTTGGTGCTTTCTACCGTCTTTATTACCGATTTGTTTTACTGTTTATTGTATATGTTAAATTGCTCCATGTATGCAGCGATGGCTGTTTGAAAGTGCCCTATAAATTAAGTTGAGTGTTTACGTACAAGCAACAAATAAAGCGACCCACATTTGCAGGTGACATTTGCATATAATCCACAAGAGTCAGTACAGAATTAAATAACAACACTTTGTACAGAAGTAATACAAATATTAGATGGCCTGGGTTGGCCCTTAAGAGCACACATGGATCTAACTGAAGGTAACATCAGCCTTACTCCAGCTTCTTAATGATGAAAAGACCTCTAATATTGCTTATTTAGAGCATTTTACTTGTCTATGCTTTTGCTTCAGTTCAGCATCACAACACGTTTTGTTTAGTTTATGCCGTTTGGGGAGACACAAATGCATACATAGCACATCTCTACAAAAATCTTTCCTGAGTCACTGAGTCAAAGCATGACAAAATGGTTAATATGGAAGTAATAATAGACATTGTTGCAAGTTATAATACAGAAATATACCAGAATAATTTAACATTTAAGAGAAACCAATTTTAGGGCTGCAATCGAATTATGTGATTCCCAAAAAATGTGGAAACAATATCTCTTGTCTCAAAAAGCTTTGGAGGGATTTTTTTCCACCTGGACTAATTTTATTGAAGTTGCACATACCATGTCATTAAAAAAAAGATGATTAGTCTGATGATTAGATTAATTTGGGTCATTTTACACTTACCAAGGAAGATAAAGTTCAGTATGTCTACTGGACAACAGCTCATTTGCGATTATCAACACAAGATAATATGTTAATTAATTTAAAATAGCCTAACATCATTACAAGTATTGTAATGCTGCTGCAGGTAATCAAGGATAAACATTTTGAATGGCTTAATTGAACAGATTTTAAGAAAACAAACTCGTAATAAGAACCTTCACTTACGGGCAGCCATGGCACAACTCACCAGCGCGCAGACTACAGCCATCCAACTCTACATTCTCATTGGCTCACTCGCATTTCACTCACATGGCCTTTCAAAGCCGTACACACTCAACGTCACAGGTACTACTGTAAAGTGTGAAGGCCCGTTTTTGTTTAAAAACGCAAAAGCTAATTTATCCTTTTAACTGACCAATCATCAATAGATTACTTGATGCTAAAAATGTTCGCTAGCTGTGAAGCAACTTAAAGTGGCAACCTAACCTTATGTGATTTCTCTTTTGATGATGATCAGGGCGCGTAGAGACCCCCGAGGAGTCTCCCTCCATCGGAAGCGAGCAGCCTGTGTCCTCCGTGGACTCCACTGGGAAGGCCGCGGCAAAGGCAGGTGACGCTGCCGAGCCAGCCGAGAACGGCGAGAAGGCGGACAAAGGGGCCGCCGACAAATTGGATGACACGACAGAGAAAAAAGAGTGAGTTTTTAAAAAGCCGCCACAGCGGGGGACCTGCTGCGATATTTCACTTTGATAGCACTTTTATCTGCTACCATGGTCCTTACCTCGCCAGATAATGGCAGGCTGCTCCTCCGTGGTGCTGCGTTCCATTTCCACCGAGAGGTGATTTCAGAATGCAAATCAGATTAGAAACAAAAGGAGGTGCTTATGTTTGGTCCAGGGAGATTTTATTTTATTTTTTAAAGATTAGCATGAGGAGATCCGAGTCCATGTTCCTGAGTGTGGTAGTCTCTCCTCTACTTATTCTCCTGAACAAATGGGAGTGCACTAGAGTAGCTACTACTTACTTATTAAGACAGATGTTTTCAAATTTTCAGTTTATCCGGACAGAGTGACAAATGCAAGGACT
This sequence comes from Hippocampus zosterae, assembly GCF_025434085.1. Classification (NCBI taxonomy): domain Eukaryota; kingdom Metazoa; phylum Chordata; class Actinopteri; order Syngnathiformes; family Syngnathidae; genus Hippocampus; species Hippocampus zosterae. The sequence goes on along the minus strand of NC_067459.1, from coordinate 9,290,047 downwards.
GCGTGGCTGGCCAGTGCGCAACACACTGCTATGTTCTTCTACTAAGGTGAGGATGCGATAGAGATAAGGGTGGGAACCATCACAGTGAAATATCGCTCCTTGGCCTGGATGAGCAACAATCCTCAATTTTTCTCGCCATACCCTCTCTTACCCCTCCAGGCTGAAGGATGGCTACAAGTACAAGAAAGCCAAAGTTAAGAAGGTGAAAAGGACCATCCCGGTGTGGGCCAGCGTCACCGCTGGAAAGAAACTTCCCGTCGCCAACTATGCCGGCACGCACAACAGACTGGACCATCTCCTCATCGAAGCCATTACGGTGTGTATGCACGAGAAAGTATTTCCGTCCAGTTTGCTCCAATTTCAAAGAGGTTTCCTGAAGAAGCAATTTTAGAGGATTTGGTTTTTGTTCCTACAGGGGTGACATATTTGCATGCGAGTCTGAATTCAACGTTGTCAATCACTAACCTACACTGCAGTAGTAAAGTCGAGATTGACTTACAGAGAATGAAAGTGGACTCCATAAATGTTTATCTTTGAGGGTTTTTGGGGGGGTGCGGGGGTTGCGGGTGCAGACCACATTCCAAATTCGGCAGGAAAAAAAATTCTGGCAACCACTGAATTTAAAAAGATATCTATTAATAAGGTACAGGGTTTTTTTTTTACCCCTAACATGACAAAGAGTTGAATTCTATGCATTCATTTTACCGTTTTATGATACCTTGTCCAATAGTATTTGTTTACAACAGAGAGGGATGTTTAAGTCGCTATATGTGCAAAAGCGCATGTTTTCAAACACGCATTAAAGTCCACGGACGCTGATAAATGCATCTCTAGGTTTAGCCCATATACTGTACTAGCTGGTTCGCCGCCCTCCGGGCGGCTCATCAGCTAGTTCCTGCGTAAGGCTGGTAAGGTGGTGGTTCGCCGCCCTCTGGGCGGCTCATCAGCTAGTTCCTGCGGAAGGCTGGTAAGGTGGGCCTTCGGCCCACAAAAGTGTTGTTGCTTGGTTCAACTTTTTGTTCATCTTCATTGCTTATCGTGAAAATAAAGAGATGTTTAGCTCTACTAAATAACTAACAATTTTATTGCAATGCTTGTGGGTAGACAACATTTTTTCGCTAAGATGCCCGCGCGATCGTAGTGAGCCACTGCCTGAGCGGCGCAGTGGCGGCGCGCAGCGGCGCGGTGAAGTAGGTACGTTTTGAAAAGGGACAGACGGAAGGACAGACCGCGTGCGGGACGACGCGCAATATATATATAGATGTATGCTGTATACAAGAATTATACAGTCGACAATAAAACTGTATGTCGGTCATAAATCTGCTAAACTCCGGGCATCGATGATTCTGAAAACGGACAAAATTGGCTGATAATATCGACCGACCGATATCCAATGGATGACACTAGAGAAGGGCAAGAAGTGTAGAGGCTTTCCTTTAAATTGTGTCAAAACAGATTCAGGGCTTTAGTTCTTCAGCCAAAGCAACATTAGTGACACCTACTGGAAGACTGAAGTCAAAGCAACCTATGTTACGAAAGAGTGAAACATTCACTAGCACTAATCTTTTGGCAATAAAAGTGAAAATAAAAATGATATTGATCAGTGTAGTACTTCAGAAAGCCGTTAATAGAAATGGGTGTAGTTGCCATGAAAAGAAAACATCCAAAATATGTCGGAACCAGCTATCCACTGGACACCATTAGTAACGCACATACAGTATACAGGTATCTCCCACATCGTTCACTCGTTTGGATGCTTTTACCCACATTATTGCCAATGCAACCTGTTCAACTAATGGTAGCCGCCAACGCGTTTCCAGCTGTCAATAAGCGGTTTGAACATCGTCAGTCACGTGATATTATGTGATGGTTCACGTTAGAAGCTCCGAAGCACCATTTTGAACCAGCGTGATTCAGGAAGTCTTAAAGCTTCATGGTCGCTGTTTCATTTGAACATCACTCGGAGCCATCACACTTTTATTGCAATAGTGGGCTGATTCCAAACATTCATTCATTCATTTTCCTAACCGCTTGATCCTCACTAGGGTCGCGGGGGGTGCTGGAGCCTATCCCAGCTGTCTCCGGGCAGTAGGCGGGGGACACCCTGAATCGGTTGCCAGCCAATCGCAGGGCACACTGAGACGAACAACCATTCGCACTCACACTCACACCTAGGGACAATTTAGAGTGTTCAATCAGCCTGCCATGCATATTTTTGGAATGTGGGAGGAAACCGGAGCACCCGGAGAAAACCCACGCAGGCCCGGGGAGAACATGCAAACTCCACACAGCGAGGCCGGAGCTCTGCACTGTGAAGCCGACGTGCTAACCACTGGACTACCGGGCCGCCTGATTCCAAACAGTCATCAAATACATCACTGTTTCATAAAAGATGATGAATAAAATTCACTGATACTCATCTCCTAATGATGGCGAATACGGTTGAACGATTATGGAAACAATACTAATCACAATTGTTTCGTTTCAGATTGAAATCCCGATCATCAAAAGAATTATTTGTTGATTGGTATTATTTCTACTACTAAAACTCAACTACTCCAAACTGTCATCATAGCCTCATGCCCATTCATCCCTGCACGTTGAACACTATTCTTAAGCACTCTTATTCTTTTTGTCAAATACAAAATAAAAATTAAATTAAATTCAAGCCTCTTGCATTTTCATTCTGCTACTTCCACACCTTTTGGTGCCTTGCATCGTTGCATGCATTGAAACCTTGACTAAGCATTACCCGTCTCTTAATCATATTCATTTTATCTTATGTTATATTCTTGGGTCCTACTTGGCTAAGCTGGATCCACAGGGATTGTATATCGTGCCATGTTATGCGGAAATATGTATTGGGAAGAATGTGTGCCTTTAAGGAGTGTTATCTTACCCGTGTGTGCGTGCGTGCGTGTGAATGTTCTTTATATGAAGGACTATCACTCCCATAGGCGATGTTTTAAAAACAAAGCATGTTTTGTATTGAAATATGCAATGCATGTAATACGTTTTTAATGCAGACAATGGGTGTATTTTACTGCTTAATTCATGTTCCGCAAATGCAACATTACTCAGAATGCCATGTTTAGACTCGTGGAAGCACATAAATGTTATTACTGGAAATACATTTTTTGGGGGTTGACTTATTCTTTCAAAGCGCGCCCAGTCAGGGCAGAATCACATGTTACATGCTTGGTAGGCAATGTCAGGAACTTGTAAAAGCACCGCTCCATTCTGCACATTAATCGTTTTATTTTCATTACGTTTTGAAGGTCGCACGAAGCCAAAATCAATCATTTAAATTTTGTTTAATCATTTAGGTCTAGTGTGATAATGGGGGCTGTTTGTTAAATTTAAAACTAAACCTTGAGTTCCTTGTCCGTCCTCTTCTTCTACTTGTAGGTAGGCATGAGCCATATCAAAACTTCCTTTCTGTTCAGTCATTTAATCACAGGTCTGGAGTTTCCTACCAGTCAGTCATGAAGTACATTGCCAAAAAGTGTCCTGAAATGGAGCTGGACAAGAAGAAGTTTCACATCAAGAAGGCGATGAAGAAGCAGCTGGAGAAGGGAACCATCAAACAGGTGACTTGAAACAGACAAATCAAGACAGAAATTTAAACCATCCCTCGCAGCTCATTGCAACCCACATTTCCTCTGTTGTGGTCTTAGCTGAAGGGCAAAGGCCTCACGGGAACTTTCACCATTGGAAAGCTGACTTCAGCCTCCAAAGTAAGTGCCTGTTGCTGCAGAAATTGAAGTCACAAGTACTGATGACGTTGTGCTAGTGATGATGGTGTGTGTTGTAGAAAGCCAGCTCGAAGCAGGAGGCTCTGGGAGACGCTCTGCCGCTCATCATTACGCGTCTGTGCGAGCCCAAAGAGGCTTCATACCTACTGATTAAGAAGTACCTGGAGCAGCACTTTCCCAGCCTTAACATCGAGAACAGGTGTGGTCGTGTATGTCGGGCGGTGCCTTTGTTCTGAAATGCCAGAAAATGGGTGTGAGGTTTAACTTGCACTTCTCCTGCCCTGTTTAAAAAGCAATTGTTGCCATATCTCGTTTTACCATTGTATTGTATCTGCTGATGTCACGTGTTATCTGATAGAAAATGTGTGAAAGCAAAATCCCACTTTGCTGGGTTATGTATCAAATGCTAAATCTTCTGTTGTGGCACTTTTGCTTAATGTAATGTCACTCATTTGCTCCCAGGCCAGAAGTCCTGAAATCAGCCCTGGTGAAGGCGGTGGAGCGAGGACAACTAGAGCAAATTACAGGCAAGGGAGCCTCTGGAACCTTCCAGGTAAGGTCGTCCCCGTTCATACACATCTAAGTACAGTCAGCCCTTATGAAAATGTACAAGTAATGCAGGCATTGCTAATGGTTGAAACCCTAAACATATACTACACGATGATCCCAGTCTGAGAACTCTGGTGTATATGACCTATAAAAATAGCAATTGTAAAGAATCTCTTAATAAGCAAAATAGCATTCTACAGTGTACTTTTTGAAAGCATGCAGTAACAACATAATTGCAAACAATGTAAAGAGGTCAACAGTTTGTGCCCCATGATAATTCATTGGGCATCTGTGCCGTTCCTTGGCGCAGGCAGAGGTCACTATAATACATATACAGTCAAACCTCGGTTTTCGAACGTCTCTGTTCTCGACCAAATCACTTTTCGACCAGAAATTTTGAGTTTTTTTATGCCTCGGATGATGACCGAATTTCGGTTCTTGAACAAACTGAGCGCACTTGAATGCATCACTTGGCTCCTCTCGACTTCCTTACATGAGGAAGTGACGCTTCCTCGTGTAGCGTTCCATTATGCACAAACTTGTTCAATAAAGTTTTTTTTTTCCTAAGAGCATGGTTTCGGTTTTCAAACAAATCGGTTTTCGAACACCCTTCTGGAACGGATTATGGTCGAAAGCCGAGTTATGAAATATATGAAGATGTTTGCAGTGAGATTCACAGAGGATAAATAATATATGCCTGTGGATACTGTTGTATGATCTGTCTGCTTTTGTCACTACAGGTGATTAAATGTAAGTTGTTGAAAAAGTTTATAATTACTGCCACATTGATGCTAGTTTTGTTCACTCAATGTTGTTAGCAAAGAAAGCTGAGTGCTTTGATGAAATGCACCACTTTTAGTTCTCATGGCGCAGATAGGCACCAGTTTTTAGGTGAATAGTTATTAACTGTGGGGTGGCACGGTGGTCGACTTGTTTGGACGTCAGCCGCACAGTGCAGAGGTGCAGAGTTTGGTTTTATCTGGGTATTCCAGTCTCCTCACACATTCCAAAAACTTGCATGACAGGTTAATGGAACACTCTAAATTGTCCCTAGGTGTGATTTTAAGCGCACATAGTTGTTCATCTATGTGTGCCCTGCGATTGGCTGGTAACCAGTTCAGGGTGTCCGCCGCCTACTGCACAAAGACAGCTGGGATAGGCTCGAGCATGCCCACAAAACTCGTGCGGATTAGCGGATTAGAAAATGGATATTTATTAATTGGGTTCCATTTAAAAAAATGTGTGAGTTAGGAGGTTTGTTTTTGATGAATTGTGAATTGATAAATGATAAAAATCGCCTTTTGTGACCCATAAGTAAATCCCACCATTTGTTCACAGCTGAAGCGTACTGGAAACCAAGTGCTGCTGAAGGGAGGCACCTTGGAAGATGCCATTTTAGCGGCCATCACAGCCATGAACGAGCCCAAGACGTGCAGCACTACTACATTGCGCAAGTATCTGGTTGATGCCAACAAGGACGCCAAGGAGTACCAGCTTGGTGAGACTCCTACTGGCCATGCTTGTAAAACCACTCCATCGACAGTCATGTTTGTTTATGAGGAAAGACAAAGAGAGTGTGTGCGTGTGTGTGTTTTTTTAGTGGCCAATCTGAGAAGGACTCTCACCAAGTGTAAAGTCCTCGGCTGGATGGAACAGATCACCGGTCACGGTTTCACAGGGACATACCAGCTCTGCTTCCCGTTCTACCCAAGGTAACGCTTCTTGTTTCGAAAGTGAAATAAATAGCTCCCGTCTTTTGCTGTAATGTTTGTTATAGTTCACAAGAAGAAGTTTGCGCTATTTGCTTATCTTAATATTGCTTCACATTTGAATTATAAAGATGGACGGACGCCTGCTTTAAGTAGTGTTTGTATGAGATCTGTCATGATGCCAAACCAACATTTTAACAGACAACAAACACAGGAGCATTGCATCTTTTCTTTCACAGTAGTCGCCAATTGAATTATAAATATTGAAACTCGGATATAAATATTTGTAAAATGGGGATTCGCAATCTTGGACTTGCGGATGATGTGTCAATGTTGGGGATGTCCATTAGCGTCCTATGATACTAAAATAATAAGCATATTGTATTCACGACTACCGAGGTAGATGTGCTCACCATTACCCCACTTTAGAGAAAAGAAATACTCTAGGTCTCCATTAATTTTTTTGCTTGTGTTCAGCCCAACTACGCTTTACCCTGACAAATTCAACAAGGTGTCCACCAAGCCCTCCTCCAGGTCCAGGCGGAGAGTTGCGTCTGACGAGGACTCCGCGGAGGAGGAGGAAGAGAAGGAGGAAGAAGAAGATGAAGAGTCTGAGGAAGAAGCCCCCGTGCGGAAAAGGTGCTAATTTAAGTGCCATGTTTCTCAACGGCTGTCTCTCTGGGATTTTTTTTTTTTTTTTGGATACACATGTTAAGAACAAAGAATTGTTGACAACTGAGGCACATGAAAACTGAGGTTCCACTGAACAAGGTTTTTCTAATAGTCAAGATTCCGAGACACCAGTTCATATTTTGACCATCTTGCTGCATCTTATAGATCGGTTTTCAGCAAGTAGCTGGGTAGTGTCACTGGGGGAAAAATGTACAATTGAACTTCAATTTAAAGGACTAAATGGCGAGGGAGGGATTGCCAGTTAAAGCCGATTGTCCGTTACATCAAGGTCAATCCACATTAACCTTATTAGTAAATAGCATGCATCTTGTCACGTTCATAAACCAGGGAATTAGCGCTTCTTATTTTCACCTCCATTCCGATTAGATCAGGGATGGGCAATTTTTTTCCCGGGGGGGCCAAATGAGTAGCAGAAAATATTGTAGAGAGCCAGGCCAAAAGTTAGAAATAGAAATAGAAAATAAAGAAGATAGCACAATGTCTTTGTATGCCAGTAATAATGTAACATTCTCCTCCACCATCACACTCAGCACCGGTTCTCCTCAAGGATGTGTACTGAGCCCCCTGTTGTTCATACTCCACACATTTGACTGCTCTCCGACTCTTATTAACGGTACAGTTTGCGGAAAGTTTTTAACATGATAACAATCAAACCATTCTAGGAAATGTTCATTTACTCGAGCCACAAGCAATTCACTCTGAGCATGGAAATTGCCAGAATCGGACTGAGTAAAAATCGCTTCCTTGTTTTTCAAAGTCTCGTAGATTTGAGTCTTTCCGACTCCAGGCGTCTCTTGAATGTTTCGTACTTTGTTACCCGCTTCGTTTAATCAGATGCATATCACTTTCCCTTCCATGGTCATTGCTCTCTCCCTCTTTCTTTGTCTTCCCCTCCCTCCCTGTGCTCTGCAACTTGAAGTAACTGCGCCACATGGTGTTGAAATACCTGTCATTACAAGTCCAAACGAAACTAATGCAATCAAACCTTAATTGTGCACCAATCTTCGGCGGGCCGGATCCAGCCCGTGGGCCGTAGTTTGCCCACCCCTGGATTAGATGCTTTAGACGAGGGCTTTACAAAAAAATAAATAATAATAATGGCGGCCCGGTAGTCCAGTGGTTAGCACGTGGGCTTCACAGTGCGGAGGTACCGGATTCAGGGTGTCCCCCGCCTACTGCCCGGAGACGGCTGGGATAGGCTCCAGCACCCCCCGCGACCCTAGTGAGGATCAAGCGGTTAGGAAGATGAATGAATGAATGAATAATAATAAATATACGTACTCTATCAAAACGAGCCTATTCCAGAGGTACATCCACGACTAGCAAAAATAAAACAAAAACAAAAAAACAGCCATAGCTAATCTTTGGGAGATATGACGCACTCCTTTTGAGCTGTGCACTTCAAGTGATACTAAGGTAATATCTGTGCTTTCCATTCCCTTTGATGGGACAATTGCCCCTACAAATATGTCCCTCGTATATGTACATACATTGCTTTTAATGCGAAAGTCACCCCTGTAAACAGAGCCACCCCATTGACGGACTTAACCTGCTCTAATTGACAGTAAATCTGTTTATTAGAGCTCGGACTTGCACCCGAAATCCACTTTCACTATTCGTTAAGGATGTAACGATATCCAAACGTCACTATACAGACCCTTCCACATGATGGTAACTAAGGAAGGGTCTGAGATAAGTGTGGGAGTTGGAGAGCAGTGAGAAGTGGTGCGCTGACATGGTTTAGGCTGTCTAACACAAATGAGTACTCGCATGGAGGGACAGTTTTACTCATTCAGTACCAGCCAATTCTGGACCAAGTCTGAAAAGACGTTTAAGAACGTCTTTGGGAGTGAATGAGTTAACAGGGTTCACATTACATTACATTACATGACATGACTAAGTTGGAGTGAACACTTCCGAATCCCATTGCTTCTTTATGTTTGGAGGCACGATGCCATGGTCAAGGTATACTTTCTGATTTGATACCCATTTATATATATAAATAAATATTAGACTCAAACAATAATTTTAGATTTGTGCTGCCATGGCAAACAGTGATAAGTAAGACGAGCGGCAGCATATCTGCAACACTGTGAGGCACAACAGGAGTTGATATTTCGCTTGAATTCAATCCCACTTGAAAAGTAAAGCATGATGTGGACATTTGTGGTGAAAGTAATAATTCTGACACACGATGCATTTGAAACACACGTCAGTCACGTTGACGGCATCTTTGTTTTTAACGGCCGGTTGGTCTATTCGAGTGTCCACCGATTCATGCACGGACCTGCCATTTATTTATGATGACAGCCAGCCATAAACACGTGACAACTGCCTGTTTGATGATGGCTACGGTAAACAGCGCTGTAGCAAATTGTGGCTAATTTTCTAAATAACAGACTTTGAAAAGTACTGTACAAGGGGGCACTTTGAGTGGACTGGACACTATTATGTCCGTTGAATTTGAGGTCAGGTGGATTCGAGCCCGTTAAATCGAAGTTCCACTGTAATGGTGTGACCTTTGAGCCGTGAATATGCGAAGGATTGTTCTAATATGGATTTGGACACAAGTTGGAACATGCCATGATCGATTACAAACCGATTCTAGCGCAGCAGTATACAGTAAATATTTCTTTGACAACCACTTTAAGCCCAGCAGTCCAATGAAAAACATGAAGATACTCTATTCTTACACGACGCAATTAGTTAGTAACCTCAAAACGTCATCTGACTTTTCACTTGTAAACATAGGGGCCTCTGTAATTTCTATTACTACCCATCTGCAATCCACCAGTTGAGAAGTCGGCCACTTGAGTCACAGTGACTTGTTTTGACCTGCCCACAGGTCCACAAAGAGACCCCCTCCCAGGGTCCGCCATCCCCCTGCTGCCAAGAAGGCCAGCAGAGGACGAGGACGCCCATTGGCCAAAACATCTCCTGCCAAGAAAGCGGCAGCCAAGAAGGTGACTAAGGCCAAGGTGTCAGCTTCCAAACCCACCACTCCCGTCAAGAAGCAAGTGGTTGCCAAGAGGACAAAGACGCCCGCTGTCAAACGCCTGAACAAGCGGGGCTCCAAGCGACCCGCCACTCCGGAAGAATCCCCAAGTGAAGAGCAGCCCAAGGAAAAGGAGCAGGAGCCCAAATTGGAAGTGAAGCCCATGGCACCGAAGAAGCGGGGCGCCGCCAAGGGTTCGAAGCCGGCAACGCCGGCCAAGCGACCCACCAAAAGGGGCAGCGCGAAGCTTTTCAAGCAGGAAGACTCCGCTCCTAAGGAACCTGAGGAGGCAGAGGAGCCTGAAGCCAAGAAACCGGCGGGCAGACCTGCATCTAGGCGCTCCGGGGCCAATGCCAGTGTTCAGCCCCCCGCCAAAAAAGCAGCACCTGGAGACAAGCGTTCCCCCCGAAAGTCCAAAAGAGGAAAGAACTGAAGAACTCCCCACCCCACCTTGTCTGCCCCCATGGCCGCTTTCATCAGTGCTCCCCTCTTTGTCTTCACCCTTTTCAAATGGGGCAGTATTTTATTTTTTTCCCCACCGTAGTAGAAGAAAGGGTTGTACCATGAATTTCCTTTTTAACCGGTGTGTAGGGATGCAGTGCACTTAAGCTTGTGCCTGACATCCTGTACCTCGAGCAATTTAGTTTCCTTTTTGATTTTGAAGAAGTTACCTGGTCTGCTCCATGTTGGTTGGCATCTGGTGTTTTTCCAGGAAGCAACACTGTCATTTTAATTCAGACCCAGAGCCTGTTCTCACACTGTTGTTCAGAGAAGCAGACGTTCCCCCAGAATGTGTTACCTGCCCCCCTCACCCCAAAGGTTATGGACACGTTGTCGCTGTTCTACTACTTGTACTGTTCGTCAAACCATCAAGTGTCCCATTGGTTTTTGTTTTGTTTTTATATGTATATACGCGTGTGTGTCTGATAGAAAACTGGTTTTAATGCTTCACAGCTGTAATTCGTGCGCAGCTCCGTGTTGTGAATAAGGAAAAAGATGCTTAGTTTTGCATCTCCATCCCCCTGCATGCATGTGTATTCTTTGTGTTAAATTTTTTTCCAAATTAATAAAATTGCTCTTTGTACAACACTTGTTTTTTTGTTCTCCCTTAATATTCCTTCATCAACTGTACACAAGAACATGTAATCCAAGCCATAGTGATAATGTTTCAGTTAACTGTACCTGTACTTTGATATAATGAATTTAGATTTTCTAACATTTTCGTGTCACATTGTTTTGTTTGTTTTTTTGGTTTTCCACACCACAGTGTTGCTAAAAGAGACAAGAATAAATAAAATATGTGCTATGATAATGCAAATATCACACTCAAGATGCATAGTTATTTTATGAGTAAAATACTACAAAACGAAATGAATAAATTACCGTTAACTAAAAATATAATACAGTACTGTACAATCTTAATTCAAAGTCCTCAATCTTAATTTACATTTTTTAATAAATACTTCTACAAAACGTTTGATTACTGGGGAAAACGCTTTCAAACATAAAAGTAACGGAATAAGACAGCTTTGTATGAACACTAAAATTTCGAGAATAAAAAGCTTTTCAAAAAGATGCTAAGATTCACTTTAGGAGTGACAAGGATGGACAGGATCAGAAATGAGGTAAACAGAGGGACAGCTCAGACAGGAAAGTTTGGAGAAAAAGTTAGAGAGGCCAGACTGAGATGGTTTGGACATGTACAGAGGAGGGACAGTGGATACATTGGTCGGAGAATGTTATGAGATGGAGCTACCAGGTAGGAGACAGAGAGGAAGGCCAAAGAGGAGATTCGTGGATGCTGTGAGGGAAGACATGCAGGTACCGGTAGTTGGAGTCAGAGTAGAGGATCCAGAGGTGGAAATTAATGACTCGCTGTGGCAAACCCTGAAAAGGGACGAGCCGAAAGGAAAAGAAAAAGCTTTACAGAATTAAAGAACTTTTGAACTCAAAATGTGTTTAATGAAATGGTCTTAGGCTAAATGTGAAAATTTTTAGACGCAAAACTTTACGAGAGTAAATAAATCTAATCATCTTCAAAAAGCCAAACAGCAAATAAACAAGTTTAGCCGTGAGCATGACAAATTATAGGGGGTGGAGCAATTCCGAAGTCGATCGCTTGTAGGTGTGCTACTTCCGCCTTTTAACGCATGATGTCACGAACCGTGAACGAGAACCTACCCGAGAGCGGCATCAAAGAGGCAACACGCGGCAAGCCGAACACAACTTTGTTTTGAGACTTGTCTCACCCCGTATTCGCGCTCCTCTCCACCTCACCATCCACCACCGAGTTGTCCCAGTTCGGGACACCTGGGCCGAAGCACCACCGGAGCTCGGACGGCCGGACTTCAGGTGAGTGAGGGCGGCGGGGGCGTCGACAAACGGTTTCTGCTTTGAAGGGAGGTGGTCCGCGAATGCATCGTGTTGGGACGCGTTCGCGTATTTTCCAACCTTTTTTTGCCCTGAGAAAACTAGTCGAGATAATTGAGATGGAAAGCCTGACTTCATTCCCTTTTTCCTCATCACTTACACCAACGTGCTTGTGTTTTTTATCAGTGGCGCGTTTATATTTGTGTCTGTCCTCAGGGTGTAAAAGATTTTGGTTTTTATTTATCAGGGGTGCCTCGGAATCATGTTCTTTTGTTGTTTTCGATGACAATCAACACATTGGGGAAAAAATCAGAGGGCGGGAAGGTGTGTAAAACCATATTTAATTCACATTCATTCGTCGATTTCCTATTCCCATTGCTCTCATAATGCTAACTGGTCCTCCGGACTTCATCCTTGGACTTGAAGTGAGAAAAGTTGGGCACACCCTGCTTTGGTCGTCAGCGATTCACAGGTCTCATAAGCAATCATTGACACTCATGCTCAGTCTTTAATGAACCTAACATGCATGTTTTTGGAATGTGGGAAGAAGCCGCAGTGTACTGAACCTCAGAACTGTGAGCCAGGCAAGTTCACTGTTTTTTTTCCTCCAAATCCATACTTGGAACACCTTCAGAGTGCAATCAAGCCTCAACCAAATAAATGAATAAATACCTATTGCTTATCAGATGCAGAAACTGTCACTGCGAGTGTATAAATCCAATCCATTTAGCATTTTATGTCAACATTACTCTTTCGGTTGATTTGACAAGATAAGGCTGACGAAAACTGCTGCATTGCCTCCAACGTGCCGAGAAAGAGAATTCCGCTTTTAATGTTTTTATACCCAGAGATCTCCAGGTGTCATGGGCGAAGCAACAGTCAGAGAGGATGGCACAGTGATAAGATCAGCTGAGGTCAGCACTATATTCATGCCCTTACTTGCAGGTGTTTTTTTTTATTTCTACATTTAATGAGACTTATTGGCTCCAAAGTATGTAGGCTCATTTTCGGTGGACGACAGCTGCCTAGATGATCAGATGGAGCAGCTGCATAGGAACCTAAAGACCCTGAAAGTAAGTTCGACCACTTGATTTCCAAGTTGTTCCAGTTTCAAAACCAGTTTTTTTTTCAACTGTAGACATCGACCATAAAACCCTAATGAAATTACACAGGGTGTCTTATGAGGAAAATGAAACAAAAAAACAATGAGTAAAACATGCCTTCAAAGGAATCAAGGGGTTTAAAAGGATGTATGTGACTAGGCTCTGGTCGTCCTTTGATGCCTTTTGCATGTATGTGCCTCTTGATCTTTGACGGGCCTCGAAGATCATGTTGTGGCAGTGGATGATATGTAAATTAGCAAAACAGCTCACAGACACTTTTAGAATTATTGTAAACAGATGAAAAATTGTATTGGCGAATAAAAAGTCAATTTCAATAATATCTCCGCCTTTGACTGTGCCACTGATCTTTCTGCTGTCAGACATGCAAAAAGAGCAGGCCCGTATCAATCAAGTTCTCCGTCAAAGGCGTGAAAATGTACGATGAGGACGAAACGGTATGGATGTGTATTTTATTGTATTTATTTATTTATTTAGTAGCTGCGCTCAACAATTGTATGGTCCAACCTGTCATCTGTCCTGCAGACCCTCCTGATGGCCCACGCCCTTCGCAGAGTGTCACTGTCCACCGCCCGGCCCAGCGACTCCCAGTTTGCCTTTGTCTCCCACAACCCAGGCAGCGCCGACGTCCAGTTGTACTGCCACGTTTTTCGAGCCAGACACGCCAGAGCTGTAAGACAGCAACCAGCTCGCAACCCGAGATCTTCTTTGTTTGTCCCCAAACCAAGAGGAAGAGAACGTTAATGATCACTGTTCAACAACAACAATTTTTGAAATGGACACCTCCAGCTCCACTTGGAGAACAGCTGTGAGGCGTAATCCCTTAACGGTATCCTCGGTCTGCTCCCAAGTGCTCCTCCTTGTTGGACATACCTCGAACACCTCCTATTGTCTCCAGTGTCTCCTATATCCTGCCCTTAGGGGGAAGTGTCTAGAAGGTTTTCCAAGCCACCTCAACTAGCTATTTTCAGTTGGGACTTGTACTCCCGACTCCTTCTGCCCCCAACTGCCTCTGTGAATCACTTCTCTGGTGATGGAGTTGTTTGAATACCATACTAGAGGCTACAGGCGCCGGGTAGGGTCACCATCTTTGAACCAGCACCTTAATGAGGTGAAGTGGAGTGAGTACCATCTTAGGGCCTTCACATAGTCTTCGGTCATCCAGCGAAATTTCCACCCAATAACTTGCTGGATGGCTTGTGTTAGTATTGATCGACTGACTTGTCCAGAAGGATGATGTGCAAGCGTTTTGGCAAAGTGCTGTATAAAAGTCAACAAAAACCTCCCCAGGAAGAAAGGACCCATTTCTTCTGTTGGAACTGTATCTTGACTGGTTGCACTTTAACTACCGTATTTTCCGGACTATAAGTCGCTCCAGAGTATAGGTCGCACCAACCATAAAATGCATAATAAAGAAGCAAAAAACATACCGAAGTCGCACTGGAGTATAAGTCACATTTTGGGGGGAAATTTAATGGATAAAATCCAACACCAAGAACGTACATGCAATCTTAAAAGGCAATTTAAAATAAAAATAAAATGGAAAACAACACGCTGAATAAGTTACGTGACGCATAAACAACGAACTGAGAACGTGCCTGGGATGTTCAAGTAACAAGTTCACCAAAACATCCATGTCACTCCAAATCAAAATGATATCTTCATCCTCTGTGTCACTTTAAAACAAATCCACCAGCTACGGAGGTAGAAGATGCAGCCCTTTCTCTTCTACGTCGCTTACGTCAGACTCATCGTGGTTTTAGCAATACAGGTCTCGAGCGACCTCTTGTGGTTTAATAAGATATCCTTTATTTGTCCCACACTGGGGAAATTTACAATCTACAGCAGCAAGATTGTGGGTAGAAAGAAGAAAAACAAAGTGTCTGCATGTGAAAATAACATGTGAAATGATATAATGATGTGTTAATAAGTTCACCCATTAATTGCTCCAGAGTATAAGTCAAAGCCAAACTATGGAGAAAAAAAAACCCTGCGATTTATAGTCTGGAAAATACGGTACACTTTATCCAGATAGATTCAAAAAAGATTGTTTTAATGTCCGCAATGTGAGCGTTGATGAAGAAAGTGGATTGAGCCTGCCCCCTCTCCTTTTAGGCCCAGTTCCTGAACCTTCTGCTGTGCCGCTGTTTCCAACTGTCTTACTTGGAGAAGCACCCAGACGAAGCCCAGGAAGGTTCTTCCGGTTCGGCGCCTCAACGTAACCCGTCGCTTCTCAACCACGGCTTTCCGCTCAGTGTTAGCGCCCTGGTGTCCTTCAGAAGAGCTCCCTTTCGCGGGTTGATGTTCGGTTCTAAGGTCGCCAGACAAAGTAGTTTGATTTGTGTTTCGGTGCAGTTACTGACCCACGACTGACATTTTTGTGTTTCCCCCCGTGTGCAGAAACATGACAAGGCGTCCGACGAGCAGCAGCTTGGCAACCAAGATGAGGTCTTCACCACCTCCTCCCCATCCCTAGTGCGCAAGAAAGCCATCCGCAACAAAGTGCTGCGTTCCGGGGCATATCGCTCCTTCACGTTCACACCGCTCAAGCAGCGCCACGTGCAGGAGCGCCTCAATGCATCACAAGGTGGGCTAGCTGTTCACAGGGCGCTCTCCAGATTCAAGGAGTTGATTAGGTAACACCCTAGGTACTTGCTTGCTTGATGGGGCGATCACGTGGCGGTGTTTCTTCATGAGCTTTCGCAAGGCTGCCACGGGTGCTCACGTATGAGTCTTTTAACAAGCTGGAGCACGTTTGGTTTTTCTCTTGTTGGATGTTTGTCTTCAATTCTTGAGAGTACAGTGATTCATATGCGCACTCACGCACACATCATTCACACAAAAAATGTGATGGTAACCAATAGATGGTAGAAGATGGAGACAAAGCACTACTTTTGGCTAAATAAAACTTTTCAACTCATTTTAGCGTAGTTTCTTGTCACCAAGTTGCCACAAGGTGTGGTAAAGCACTAGTTTTGTTCAAATGAAGCTCCTCAATTCCCTTCAACTAGGTTACTTGATGGCAGTAAGATTTACATTTTAAAACCCAAATAGGTTTGTAATTACCAAAAGACATCACAAAATAATGGAAACACACTTTTTTTCTCTTTGGCAAAGCTACGGCCTAACAAAATGAATCTCTCCATCATCATAATTGCTTGGCATCAAGATGCCATTAGATGGTACCAAAAGCAGCAGAAGCAAACCCTGGTGTAAATGACGTGACTTCCCAACCAGCCAAAACACAAATTGTCAAAGAATAACACCTGATAAATCCGTCAATTAAAGCTTTTTAATTGTCACTCAGCAGAGCAAAAGCATACTCATGCGGTGACGACTCTTCAAGACTTCCATTAACAAGCCAGGCTAAACTTGATCCTCACTGACAAAGATTTTATCCTCTAATTTGAGCACTACTACTTCAACATACTTCCTTGACATTCATTCATCCATCTGTTTTCTTCCACTCATCTGGGGTCAGGTTGCTGGGGCAGAAGCTTTAGCAGGGAAGCCCTGACTCCTCGTCCCAAGGTACTTCTTCCAACTACCGTAGTCTGGGTGATCCCAAGGACTTCCCAGGCCAACCGGTGCCTCCTGCCCGTTGCACATGCCTGGAACACAAGACCAGGGAGGCGTCCAGGAGGCAGATTCCTGAACCACATTATTTGGCTCTTAATGTTGAGTAGCAGCAGCTCAAATCTGAGTTCCTCACGGATGGCTGAGCTTCTCACCCTATCGTTAAGGGAGAGCATGGACACCATGCGAAGGAAACTCAATTTGGATGCGGGATCTTGTTCTCTCTGTCGTGACAAATCCCTCAACTCGTGACCATAGATGATTTAGGAAATGTAAATGTAAAGCTTTGCCTTTTGGCTCAGCCACATCAGACCGATACAGACTCCGCATCACAGCAGACGCTGCACCCATCTGTCTGTCGATCACCCACTTCATCCTTCCCTCAGTCATGAACGAGACCCAAATACACCTGAACGCATCCATTTCGTGTAGAATCTCATCCCCAATTAATCTTTGATACCAATGACCTCTTACTCGCCGACTATTCTGTGACATTTTACATTGAAAGCATTGCAAAGCACACAAAAAACATGGTAAGAGGTGATCAGCAAAGAGCTGAGGGTAGGTTCCAGAAGAAAGAAAAACACTAGGATACACTGTGTGAATTGCCAACCGCAAATAGGCAGGGAATCAATGTACTTCATCTGTATGACAAAGTGTGTGTGTCCATTGTGGCAATGTTCTAAGGATGTGTTCTCTTGTCCCTGGAGGAGAAAAGGACCAAGACAAGACCGTGGCAAGACGACCAAGGATGCCGAGCTTGGCCGAGACCGAGGAAGCGCTGGCTCAGGCTGTGTGGTGTTGGGCCGGTATTGCAACGTGAGTGTATGCATTTTTTGGGGGGGTCACTTTCAAGTATAACATGTTAATGTCACAATACTCTAAGAATCACAATTTGTAATGCACATACCTGAAATGAGCCTGTTTGGCAAGGCCAGCTTTTGTTATCATGACAACGCTCTGGCATTCTGACTACAGAGGCATCTATGATTGTCTGTTGTCTTATAAGCCTTATAAGGTCTCTTAGTGTGAGCAACACATTTTTTTTTCTAGTACTTTGGACTGTATATAGGCTAATCCTATCGGCCTACAATTATGACGGCTACCCACTTTACCTTCCCCTTGGTGGTCGGGACCAACAGAAAAGACAACATTGAAAAAGGCAGCATCCCATGAAACGTGAGGATCGTAAAACAAAGCAAGGGGGAAGAGCAAACCTCATACTAGCATGTTCACCAGAGCCCTGATCTAAGTCACTCACATGGTCATTTAGCAAAGTAGCAATTGCCCTAAGACATTTCATGTGACATAATCATCAAACACACATTCTCGTAAAAAAATGCCTACTCTGTACAGTTGATTCAGAATGCAGGTCAACAAGGTGCTCTAAAGCAGCCGTAATGATCTATATGATTCCCTCAACAGTACTCAGTAAAGTTATTTTATCGTTATTGAGGACTCTCACTTTTCTCCAGCAGTCAATGCCCCGGTTTATTTATTTATTTTATTCTCAGCCAAAGAGAGTTCATATTCTTCACTTTGTTTAGCCAAAAAGATCTTCTGCAAGCAAAGGATGTTCTCCAGAAGATATATTTTGTATACGTCCCCTTAAATGCCAATACAACTCCCATTCTGTGTCGCAGTGACAGCAGCTACTCCCTCCTGGCTGATGACGTTTTGGGATCTTACCTCTTGTGCCCACATCCCAAGAAACCCAAAAGTGGATCCCTCATCATTCGCTTCCCATCTGGCCTCATCACCTACCTTATTGAAAACACTCGTAAAGGGAATTTCTTTTTGGAGGTACCTCTTCATTTAATGGTTTTTGTTCTTGGCTTCTTTGCTTCTAGTATGTCTTTGCAAAAGTTTTGTCCAACCAGTTTTCAGCCTGTGTTGTTACGTATGTCAGTCTTACCTGCCCAGGGCCTCCAAAATCAGTAGTGCTGGGTGATGTCATTTAAACCGTTACCAGTGCTACTGTTTTAAAGCAGATTTAAAATTTGTTCTTGTGGTCCAGAACGCTTGCCTCAATGATATCAGCATATTTCCAAACCTCTGGTTGGTTGGTCAGTGTAAAACTTATTGCAGCTTAGTTCGACTAGCAAGACAACTTGTCAGTACTGATTGTGAACTGCTGCAGCTGATGTATGTGCACATACTTTTATATTGCATTTTTGTGGAGTGTTGATTGGTTCTGTATGGGTTCAATGTAGTAGATGGGGTGGATTAAGTTGAGTACCCGGTTACCATTTGCACAACCCGCTTGTTAGTCAATGCAATGTTTTCATGTCAACACTAAAAACACAAATATTGTGTCTGTTCTTTTTGTCTTTGGCATGTGACAGAAATGCAAAGCCGAATTCAGTTCACTGGCAGAACTGATTGAACATTACACAGAGAACCAGGATGGACTCCCGTGCCGGCTGAGCTGTGCCCGAGTAAACCACTGCTATGAGTGGGAGGAGGAAGATGCCACAGAGCCAAAGGCCCAGGAGGTGCGCAGAAGCCTGAACAAAAGCAGAATGCTCAAGATAGTGAAAGGAATGGGGATGAAATTTGGACACTAGAAGTGGTCAACTGCTAATTTTTTATTTTTTTTTGCACCTCATCCTTCACTCAATCACCATAAGTTTGGTGTGACATTTCAAACCTTATTAACACTCAACAACGCACTTATTTATATTCCCTGTTGGCACTCCAGGCATTATCTGTAATATATAGCTCATTTTGTCAAAACAGTTTTTGTACTTGCTGCTTTTACGTTTTAGATATGTGTATGTTTTTTTAATCAAGTTCCAAAGTGTTTTAAGATCTTGAGTTTAAGAGCCCAGGTTGTCAAAATCTGACGGTAAAGTGTTTTTTCCCCTCCCTTGTCAAGATGTTGCCAATATATTTGTTGAAATATAATTGTTTTGTTGTTATTTATAACACTCAACATTGTCAAGGCATTGTTAAGATATTATAGTAGAATTAGCATGTTTATTCAACTTCTTATTTAAGTCTGGCCATTTTTTGTTTTTGTTGTTGTTTTTCTCATACAACATATTTGGTTTAAGAGACCAGCTTCCAAATGTAAATGAGAAGGGAACAAAAAAAACTACAAAGCAACAGACACGGGTGCTCAACCTTTTTTGATCGAAGATCTACTTTTTCAACAACCAACCTCTCGCGATCGATCCTGGCCGCACGTGCGTACCCATGCACATGTCTTTATATGCACGCACACAGCGTGCAATTCTTATATGATATATTCCCATAATTATTATTTAAACGTATATTCTTTAACGTCTCTTTTTTGATAGACACCACAGAAATGATAGAAGTATATTTATAGAAAGTAGTCATGAATGATGGCGATTTAAATCACCACGTAACCAGAAGCTGGATCTTCAGTATATAAATATGTAGCGGAAAAACGTTTTTTTGGTATGTCTTGTACAGCACTTTCATTACACCCAAGTCATTAACCCTCAGTTAAATACACGTGGACATTTTTTGACCAATAACATGACAGATCAGGCTGGTTTTGGTAAGATGGCCGCCCGCGGTGCCAGGTGGCCAAGTGTTGCTATGCAACATCAAAACCACTGCGGAGTGAGAACGGGAACGGCAAAATGAGACCTGCTTTCACAACGACATACGAGAAGCGGAAAACAAATTATGCCTGTGCTCTGCTTTCTTATGTTACCAGGCGAGTTATTTTTCTCTGAACTTGAGCAGACGAATTTTTGAAACTGCCTCACGTAAAGTTTTTAAGATAGTTGCCAGTCGTTCTGGTGAGTGCTTGTTTTATATCAGCCGATATGTTCTCCGTTTGGCCACTATTAGGTAAACCTAATGTGTTGGAAAAAAAACCCACACTGTTGCGTTTTGAGCCATTCTAACATTGTGTTTGAATATCACGGACAAAGGTGTCTAATAATTCGACCCTCGTATAAGTGTAGGCAATTAGAAACGGCAACCTAGACTAGTGTACTGTACAGTCGCACAAGTGTGTTTGCTTATTTGGGCTTTTTTGCATTGCTAACACATGTCTTACCTGTGATGATTACCAACTTTTATTTAACCGAGGCACATAATTTACATTAGCCAATATCTAACGCTACACGACCATATAAAAATGTCACATAAAGTATTAATACTGAAATAATGATGATCGCGGCTCAATATACTCACAAACGAACTCACGATGTGTAACACCTGGGCCTATTTCGTTGAACACAAAGTGTGATCATCTGTGACAGGAATGACAACAAGCCGCTATTGCAGCGGTCCCCAACATTTTTTGCCCCACGGACCGGTTTGATGTCAGACAATATTTTCAGGGACCGGCCTTGAAGGTGTGACAGATAAATACAACAAAATAATATATGATCTGCATGAAAACTGTTGTATTTTGGAAACATAATAATAAAGATGAATCATGACAAAATGAACGTAATATCTGGACGCAACACTCTCTGGTTGCGACGGTAACGTTTAAACCTGCCTTCAAAATAAGATACCAAGTGCATATGACTCACCATTGCCGCATATGATGCAGCGTGGGCTTGATGCGTGGGAATCTCCCTTTGAGATAAATCCGTATTTTAAGTAGGACTCCGGATATTGTCAACTAAATGTAGCTTTCTTTTTCTCCTGGCTGGGCCTTTACCGCTTCCCAAAGAAACGTTCCAAAGACGTTTGTTTTTTACTCATTTTGCTAGCTCCCGAGTTTCATTTCAGCAGTAACCTATCACGTGACAGAGAAGCGCGCCTTGACCTGCGTCAAGTGTGACATTCTGTTGACGGATGTAACGGAGAATTTGGTAAATTTTCGATATAAAACATCTTTCAGATTGAGAAATGAATAAAACGGAAGTAATGTAATTCTTTCTGTTCGGCCCGGTACCAAACGACCCACGGACTGGTACCGGGCCGCGGCCCGGGGGTTGGGGACCCCTGCTCTATTGAACCGTGCAGATCGATCCAAGTATCGACTCTAGGATTGTGTGAATGATGTCGATATCAGAACCCTAATATCGATTCTTCACATTTATTTGTTTTCTCATGGAATCCTGCCACATTGTCTCTTTAGCTCATGCCCAAGTTAATGCCACATGCGAATGACCGCAGTGGCCTGTCTACTTCTGAAAATAGTTTGAAGTTAAATGCAAGTCTGGCACCTGCCATCAGAATGTGCAATATTTTCTCTTTTGTGCTCTCTGACCAGCAGTGCAAGATGAGAAAACCAAAACAATAGTGAATAAGCTCTTGATGAGTATTGCGTGAATCATGTCGATATTAGAACCCTAATATAGATTCTTCACATTTATTTGTTTTCTCACGGATTCCTCGCACATTGCCTATTTAGTTCTGTGTTTATGACTTTCCATTCTTCCAGGTGGCTGAGATGGGGTCCGAATCTGTGAAGGTGGTGGTCCGGTGCAGGCCCCTTAATGACAGAGAGACAGCTCTGGGTTCCAAAATGGTGCTGACCATGGACCTACAGCGGTGCCAGTGTTTCATCAAGAAGCCCATGTCAGCTGATGAGCCCCCCAAGCAATTCACCTTTGATGGGACTTACTTCACCGATCAAACTACAGAACAGATGTACAACGAGAGCGCCTATCCATTAGTAGAGGTGAGCTTTTATGGAGGAATAACAACAACCAAAGCTAAACATATGCTTACATATCAGCAGTTAATTCTGTCAGCTAAAGCTAATCTGTACATCCAACAAAACTCAGTGCAGTCCCTCTCCCTTTTGGTTTTCAGATGATAGTAAAGGTGTCACACCCATGGTGCATGTCAGTATTTCTGCATGATGGTTCCTCTCCATGTCATTGCTTCTGGCCGACCATTGCTTTTTCTGCCTTCCTGATTCAATTATGTGCATCGAACAAAGGCGCCCAGGTCCGCTCTTGGAGAGTGCCTATTTTAGAGGTTTCTCTTCTCCAGAACACCTGACTAACATGATCAGGATCATTATTAGGCTTCTGCAAAGCTTGCTCATAAACTGATCATTTGAAGCAGGTATGTTGGAGGAGGAGGCAAAAATATGGCTGGATAAGGGTTCTTGGGGACCGGACTTGGGCATCTCTGACGTAGAAACTCAGTGTGCAGTGCATATCATGTAAATTTATCACACATTTTCAGTTTCAGAAAACACTAAACTTGGTTGCCCTCCCAAGACCCAACAATTTTCATACAAGCAATTAAAAAGTAAGTTGAACATAATATGTCCCCTTTAATATAAAATGCATAATTATCTTACAGGGAGTCACGGAAGGATACAATGGCACAATATTTGCTTATGGCCAAACAGGAAGCGGCAAGTCCTTTACTATGCAGGGGGTGACTGAGCCCCCGGCCCAGAGGGGGGTCATCCCACGAGCCTTTGAGCACATCTTCGAGAGCATTCAGGTGGATTTGGCGTACACCATTCACTAAAAACAATGAGTGGATAGGAGATAGAGAGAGAGAGAGATCATTCATTTACAAATCCTTTTCAACCTACATTTAATTGAATACACAATAAAGGCAGGATATTTAAGGTTTAAACTGATAAACTATCGTTTTCAACATTAATTTTATGGCTGCAACATGTTCCCAAAAAGATGGGACAGGAGATAAAAAAGACTGAGAAAGTTGAGGAATGCTCATCACCTGTTTGTAATATCCTACAGGTAAACAGGCTAACTGGAAACAGGTGGGTGCCATGATTGGGTAGAAAAGGAACTTCCCTGATTTGCCTTGTCATTCACAGGCAAAGATGGGGCGAGTTTCACCACTTTGTGAAAATCTGTGCGAGAAAATACGCAAACAGTTAAAGGGCAATGTTTGTCAATGTACAATTGAAAGGAATTTAGGGTTTCCATCATCTCCGCTCCATAATATTATCAAAATGTTCATAGAGTCTGGAGAAATCCCTGCATGTAAGTGGCAAGGCTGAAAACCAACATTGACCTTCTATCCCTCAGGCAGCGCTGCATCAAAAGCCGATGTGTAAAGGATTTCACCACATGGGCTCAGAAACACTTCAGAAAACTAATCTCAATAAATAAATGTTGGCGCTATATTGCGAAATGCACCTTAAAACTCTACTATGCAAATCAAAACCCATTTGTCAACAACACCAAGACGCCCCAAGCTCATCTAAAATGGACTGATGCAATGTGGAAAAGTGTTCTGTGGTCTGACGAGTTTACATTTCAAGTTGTTTTGGGAAATTGTGGACGTTGTGTCCTCCGTGCAAAAGAGGAAATGAACCATCTGGACTGTTATGGACGCAAAGTTCGAAAGCCAGAATATGTGATGATATGTTGCGGTGTCAGTGCTGAGTATCTTACATATCTATGAAGGTACTATTAATGCTGAAAAGTACATACCGGTTTTGGAGAAGCTTATGCTGACATCCAAGCAATGTCTTTTGCTTGGACAACATTGCTTATTTCATCAAGACAATGCCAAACCACGACTTCTAGACTGTCCTGCCGGCAGTCCAGACCCGTCTCTCATTGAAAATTTGTGGTGCATTATGAAGCGTAAAATACAACAATGGAGACCCCGGATGGTTGAACAGCAGAAGCTGTACATCTAACAAGAATGGAAAAGAATTCCACCAACAAAGCTTCAACAATTAATGTCCATTTCCCAAATGTTTATTGAATATTTTTATAGAAATTGTGATGTTAACACAGTGGGAAGCATGACCATGTCCCAGCTTTTTGGAAACATGTCGCAGCCATAAAATTCTAATTCAATGATTATTTGCTAAAAACAATCAAGTTTATTAGTCTGAATACATATTGTAATATACACTCATACTGAACATTCCAAGGCCAATTTTTCAATTAAATTATAGAAAATATAAGTAGCAGAAGACCGTATGATTTTAATGAAACAGGGTTTTTCATTATAATTTCATTCTTAAATTGTGCAAATCCTTGATGTTTTTGGACAAGCATAACCCCAAAGTTACGCTCATTCTCACTCTCACTCTCAGGAGGACCAATGATTTTCCCCTGGTCAATTTCTTATTTAATTATTCATATACGGCGGCCGGTAGTCCAGTGGTTAGCACGTCGGCTTCACAGTGCAGAGGTACCGGGTTCGATTCCAGCTCCGGCCTCCCTGTGTGGAGTTTGCATGTTCTCCCCGGGCCTGCGTGGGTTTTCTCCGGGTGCTCCGGTTTCCTCCCACATTCCAAAAACATTCATGGCAGGCTGATTGAACACTCTAAATTGTCCCTAGGTGTGAGTGTGAGCGTGGATGGTTGTTCGTCTATGTGTGCCCTGCGATTGGCTGGCAACCGGTTCAGGGTGTCCCCCGCCTACTGCCCGGAGACAGCTGGGATAGGCTCCAGCACCCCCCGCGACCCTAGTGAGGATCAAGCGGTTAGGAAAATGAATGAATGAATGTTTGGAATCAGCCCACTATTGCAATGAAAGTGTGATGGCTCCGAGTGATGGTCAAATGAAACAGCGACCATGAAGCTTTAAGACTTCCTGAATCACGCTGGTTCAAAATGGTGCTTCGGAGCTTCTAACGTGAACCATCACATAATATCACGTGATGATGAATGAATGAATTATTCATATACAGTTATTGAGAAAGGGTATGAATAATTTTAAAACTTGAAAATAGTTAGTCAGCCATACATGACCGAAAAAACTCGATGCCCAGCTTTAGTCTCACCTATGTGTGTATTTTTGTGTTTGTGTGTCAGTGTTCAGAAAATACCAAGTTCCTTGTAAGGGCGTCCTACTTGGAGATTTACAATGAAGAAATAAGAGACCTCTTGGGCAGTGACACTAAGCAGAGATTAGAGGTTTGTCATGTCCTTTACTCTCCGCAGCAGTAGCAAGTCTCTGGGCTAGAATACAATGATAAGAAACACTCACCGGCCAAAACATTAAGTACCTCTACCACCTTACATTGTGTGAGCCTAATGACTTGGCTGGTAAGGGTACAATGCAGACAGCACTGTACATGTTACCATGGTGATAAGATTGTTACACAACCTTGAAGGTCGTACGATTTGAACAAGGTGACAGACTGAGTGGTTTTTTTTTTCCTCACTGTGGCCAGCTGAAAGAGCACCCGGAGCGTGGGGTGTACGCCCGGGACCTGTCCATGCACACGGTACACAACGTGGCGGAGTGTGAGAGCATGATGGAGCGCGGCTGGCGGAACCGCGCCGTGGCCTACACCTTCATGAACAAAGATTCGTCTCGCTCACACTCAATCTTCAGCATCCACCTGGAGATGTGTCGCACAGGTCAGGGCCATACGTATGTAACCTGTGCAAATGGATTCTTGTTCCTTTTCGGGTGAACAGATGAGGAACTATGTCGAGCCTTACAGTGCCAGAACTTGACAGGAAATCTACAGGCATGTGCAATAGAAGCTGGTACTCAAGTCCCCCCCCCCCCCCCGCCCCAGCCCCCCCAAAAAAGTAGTAAACCTACAGTACCGGTACTTAATTCTGGTAAAACAGTCAACACAATCATTAAAAGTAATTACAAAGTAAGGAAACTCAACACACTTCCGTTCAGTTAGCGGGTGCTTGTTCTCACTGCGGAGCAGTGAGGCACACAATGGACCACATGTAGTGTATGATATGAGTTGGGTGGGCCAGTGGTTAGCGCGGTGACTTCAGAATGCAGAGGTTCGATTCCAGCTCCGGCCTCCCTGTGTGGAGTTTGCATGTTCTCCCCGGGCCTGCGTGGGTTTTCTCCAGGTACTCCAGTTTCTGTCCACATTCCATAAACATGGCAGGCTGATTGAACACTCTAAATTGTCCCGAGGTCTGAGTGTGAGCGTGGATGGTTGTTTGTCTCTGTGTGCCCTGCAATTGGCTGGCGACCGGTTCAGGGTGTCCCCCGCCTACTGCCCGAAGATGGCTGGGATAGGCTCCAGCACCCCCCGTAGGACTAGCTGTGTTAAAAAAAAAGCACACCGAGACTCAGTTGTTGTTGTATTTCCATAGATGCAGCAGGCCAGGACCACCTCCGAGTCGGGAAGCTCAATCTGGTAGATCTGGCGGGGAGTGAACGTCAGTCCAAAACGGGCGCAACGGGCGAACGTTTGCGCGAGGCCACCAAGATCAACTTGTCTCTCTCGGCCCTGGGCAACGTCATTTCAGCCCTGGTGGATGGCCGCTCCAAATATGTCCCCTACCGCGACTCCAAACTCACCCGGCTGCTGCAGGACTCGCTGGGGGGCAAAACTCGAACCCTGATGGTGGCCTGCCTCTCCCCGGCCGACAGCAACTACGAGGAGAGCCTGTGCACGCTGCGTTACGCCAACCGCGCCAAAAGCATCCAGAACCGGCCGTGCATAAACGAAGACCCCAAGGATGCGCTGCTGCGGGAGTACCAGGAGGAGATCAAGAAGCTGCGGGCCCTCATCTCAGGCCAGCTGGGCTCTGTTGCTCCCGTTCCATGTGAGTAGACTTACAAGAGAAGTGCTGTGGAAACAAGTATTTTGATTTCTGTGTTCTTTGCATATAGTATTTATCACACACAAATGTTTCACTTCATCAAACCATTTTAACCCTTTCATGCACCCTGTCACTTGATAACCTGATAAGCTGTCCACTGTAGTAACCGCTGTCCCTGAAAGGGTTAATATCAAATATCAATAAAATGCAGTTTTTAAATGTAAATTTCAATTATTATGGCACACACACAACAAAAAAATTCCAAATTACCTGTCCCTGTCAAAAAAGTAATTGCCCCCCCCCCCCCTTGTTAAATCACAAAGTAACAGTGACTAATGACAATTTTGGGAAAGCTAAGTTCAATTTCACAGGCAACACCCATAGCACCACATTTTTGAATCAAGACAGTGTCTGCCTTTACAGCAGCTCCTTCACTTTTTGTTCTTCTACTTTCTTGCTTTCATAACTTTGCTGCTGTAAATTGGGAAGTTCTCCATTGTGAGAGGAATAAAGATTTTCTTCTGATTAAGAAACTTCACATAACAGCACTGTACATAATTCAAAAGGAATATGTCGGAATTTACAACGATGACAGTGGTTAGTCCTTAAAGGTAAAGTCATTGCATATATTTGGTGAAAACAACCAGGTTTCCTTCTTATTCATCCGTCTAGCCGTCCATGCGTCGTCTTTCCCACTTCCTCACAAAGCAGAAGTCAACCATTTTCTTTGCAATATGTTCTGTGTCCCGACTAGTCCAAACACAATATTCTGATTAATGTTGTGTTAGCCGAATAAGAATTAGGCATAAGAACCCATCGGTTTGTATTCATCTCAGGGGGCTGCCATTTTGTCCTGTGAGGGTGTCACGGCTCACCTATTTGGTCATATGAGGTTGACAAGGCGAGCCCGTGGACACTTTGCTGTTAATTTCAGATGAGAGCAAGTGGCTGTTAAACTTGTTTGAGGAAATACCCCCTTTTCTTCTCTTATATCCTGCAGCTGTGATGCCCAAGCATCAAGCAGAGGTTTGCCCCAACTCCACCGACAGGGAAAAGGACAAGATTAAAAAGGTAGCTCGCAGCACAACGTTCCCATGCTCACATATCACTTGACGTCGCCGCCACTGTCGTCCTGTTCGAGTTGATTTGCTGCTCTGGCCTTTCAGGACTACGAGGAGAGGCTGGCCAAGCTGCAGGCCGACTTCAGCGCTGAGCGGGAGTCCAAGGCCAAGCTGCAGCAGGACATTACTACTCTGCGCGCCTCCTATGACAGCAAACTGTCTGGCCTGGAGAAGATCAAAACCAGCAGGGAGAGGTCTACCCCAAAGAATGGTGAATTGGAATGTCTTTCCATGGCAACTGATGAATTATCAAGAGAGCAAGGAATGTTGGACCGTTTAGGGAACTGAGCCTTGCAACAAATAGCAACCCCCTCCAACCCATTGACCCCCACTGATTTGAAAATTACTTCTATTCATATTTTAAATGCAAATATCATAAAACTACGACTGAACAATTTTGAAAAATACTGTCATGAAAAAAACCCAGTCGTATCAAGATTGTGATTTAATATGCGATTATTTTTTTGAATGTCCTCTCCCACGTGTATATATATATTTTTAAACAAACACAAGCAATATATTAATCTGTACTAAAATGAACAATAATCGGATCTTTTAAACATGTTTTGGTGTTTGGCCCTAAAATAAAGGCAAATGAACAATTAATGAACATAAAAAAACAGTTTTTGAATCAATGAGGACATTTTGGCTTCAAAATTCTTGAAAAAAAAACTTTTCAGATATTCTACGACATATTAATCAATAATAGGTAATACCCTTTCTAAGGCTTGATTGGCTCATTTTAGATCCATGGTACAATTTTTAACATATGATTTATTTTATGCTTACAATACTTGTCACTGTAATCACAGTAACAGGGTTGCAGGTAAAAGGAACAACTTTCCAGCTGTTACTGTGCCGGAGCTGGAATTGAACTCGGTACCGCTGCACTGTGAAGTCGACATGCTAACTACTCGACTACCGGGACGCCCCATGAGTAATAATTATTTAAAATATCAAAACAAATGTTCCTGCAGTTACGAGAGCAACGGCAAGAGAAAATAGCATTTTAGTCGGCACTCAAGACGTAAACATTCTAAACACTAATTACAGTCTTTCTAAGCGTTCGTCCAACTTCACAAAATTCTGACAAACCAGAATTGGGTGGTTTGTCAGTGTGGCATGAACGTAAATCAGATTGCAACAATCATGCAAACAAATCTGAGGCTTTATACTTCAGCGTTACATTTTTCATGAAACAATGATATGGAAACACATGGACTGTGCTTGAGCACTGAACATACCATATCTCGACATTACAAATGAAGAAATGAAATATGAGTAAATACCTGTACACAAACATAAAGCCACCGGCTGACAGAAATGAAGCAATGTCCCCCCCCCCCCAATTTCAGCCATTGCAATTTGAAATTTATTTTCTACTATGTTGCAATGTTGACTGGATAAATATTCAGCCCGAGCACAAACTATCATGGTAAACACATCATTTCAAGGGCTTTGGCGCCATCTATTGGCATGTTTAAATATTCCATAAAGAGCACATCCACACGTCGTTTTTTTAAAGCCGAGGATGGTTTCATTGGTTTATCAAAAAAAAAAAAAAAAAAGAATCAGCAAAGTTTAACTGTATTATCTTTTCGTTGCTTCGTCTCCTAACACAAGCGAGCTCCAGCAGTGTCACAACAGAGGAAACGTTCCCGAGCAACGCAAATGAGGTGCACACACTGGATGAGAGCCACCGTCCACGAAACATGTAAGGCCAAATTCTGCATTCATTGCCGTGCAGCTGAGCCAGTCCATTGTGCCACATGCTGCTGATCGGATCCCAAAAAGTCCAGATGGAGTCCCAGAAGAGTCGCCTGGTGTCGGTACAGCAGGGGATGTGGAGCAAAAAGAAGCCTTGGAGAGGTTGGTGACCTGCTGCCATGTCTTCATGTTCATGTTCATGTCAACTTTATTGTCAAATGTCCGACATGTGCAACATGGAGCACAGATGAAATTTCTTTCCTCAAGAGGGAGAGTCTTCTTACCTTCAGCACTAATACCAGCTTGAGTACATTGCAAATATCTCACGGACGATTCCCCAAACCACATTTCACGACTTCCGATCTAATTTTACACATCCCGTATTCCAGCCATCCATTTTCTATCACACTTTTCCTTATTCGGGTCAACCATATGACAGAGCATATCCCAGCGGACTTTTGGGGACTGGTCACATTTTGACAATCGTCTTTTAGGGTTGTTACTTATGTTCCTGGTAATGCAGTGCCACCGTGGTCCACTGGTTAGCCTGTCAGCTTAACAGTGGGAAGATGCAGGGTTCGAATCCAGGTCTTGACGTTTGTCTGCCAAGTTTGCATATGTGCAAATGTTTTTATTGCATATGTTTTCCTCATGCATGTACAGGAAGGCATTATTAGCCCCCAAAAACGACCACGATTGGAAGGCGTTTTTAGCCGAAAAAAAAGACCATGTGTATATAGTAAGGTGTTTTTAGATGAAAAATAACCCAACCATGTTTAGATAGTAAGGCGTCTCTAGTCAAACCCCCCCCCCCCCCGACCATTTAAAGTCAAGCATTTTTAACTGAAATAACGAACATGTATAGCACAGGTGTCAAGGCCCGGGGACCAGATCTGGCCCACCACATCATATTATGTGGCCCACGAAAGTTAATCAAGCATGTCAAGTTCCATGATGCTTGCTAAAGTTAAGGCGTTTTCCACAAAAAAAAAAAACGACCATGTATAGTCGAGCGTTTTTAGCAAATAAAACCCGACCATGTATAGCATGGCATTTTAGCCGAAAAAAAAACCAGCCATGTATAGTAAGGAATTTTGAACCGAAATAACGACCATGTATAGGAAGGCATTTTTAACCAGAATAACGACCATGTATAGTAAGGCGTTTTTAACCGAAATAACGGCCATGTATAGTAAGGTGTTTTTAAACCCCCCAAAAATGACCATATATAGTATAAGGGTGTGGAAAATAATCGATATTAATCGATACATCGATGCGCACGTGCGCGATCCGAGTGCATCGGCTCATTCACTGGGTACGACGCGATTGACGGGTGAAATCGCGATTCATCACGATGCATTGATGGGTATCGGTAAAATCCGATTCAAGCGCCGTTTTATTCATGTTAAACGTCACATATCTGCCCTTTCCTAGGTGCAATGAATGCACCTTCATTGCTTTGCGTTTTGTGTTGAATACGGACGGTAGCCGTGCGTCACATACAGTCCAGTACACAACTAGCGAAACATTATGGAAGTTAGCGCACGCAGCAGCAAGGAAACTACTATATTTAATGCAGCCGCAACATTCAAATCTTATGTTTGGAAATACTACGGCTTCAAAAAGAAAGACGGAAAGCTTCATAAAACCTCCGTAATTTGCAAGGAATGTCGCACTAAGAAGCCATACAACGGCAGCACCACAAATATGCAGACCCACTTAAACCGATGGCACCAGATCACCGACAAGTTACCCTCCCGCTTCCCCGCCCAGTTCCTCGTCGGACACCGGAGAAACTCTTGGTAAACCAGGTCAGGATCAGAAAAAAATTGCCTCTTATTTTGGGAGTCCCCTTGCTACTCACTGTGACCGCGCAATGGCTATAACTAAGGCCACTGCTTATTTCATATGCAAAGACCTCCAGCCTTAGCGTGGTGGACAACAAGGGTTTCAGACAGCTCGTGCACGTTTTGGAACCCAGGTATAAAATACCAGACAGGTCTGTGTTCACTTACAAACATATTCCCGATGTGTACAACAAAGTGAGAAGTGAGATTACTGTGTCGCTGAACAGTGCGCAAAGAGTTGCACTTACAGTGGATGGGTGGACATCTTGCGCTATAGATTTATATACATATATATATTATTATTATATTTCATATAAGACACTCAGTGAGAATAGTCTGTTTGTGTTTACACTATAGCAACAGCTGTGAGTCTCAGGTGCCAAATTGTTTACATTTTCTTTGCACAAAACCCAATTGTGAAAGGGCTTAAATAAGTTGTTTTACAAGTTCTACTCTTTATAAGGAATAAAGTGGCATCCTTTTTGTAATACCATACTGAATTCCATCTTTTTAAAAGCTTTTTTTCTTTGCTTATTTGCATCATGTTTAATTGCACAATATCGCAACAAATTGCATTGTATCGTATCGGATCGCATTGATTTGAACTTAATGTGTATCGAATCGTATCGAATCGTGACGACGGTGAAACGTATCGCATCGTATCGCCAGAAAATTCCATGTATCGTTTAAGTATCGCATCGCTGGCAGTGGATCGTGATGTGTATCGAATCGTCCTCAGTGCTGAGATTCACATCCCTAATATAGTTCGGTGTTTTTAACCCCCCCAAAAACGACCATGTATAGTAAGGCGTTTTTAGCAAATAAAACCCGACCATGGATAGCAAGGCGTTTTTAGCCGAAAAAAACACCATGTATTGTAAGGGATTTTTAACCGAAATAACGACCATGTATAGTAAGGCATTTTTAGCAAATAAAACCCGAACATGGATAGCAAGGCGTTTTTAGCCGAAAAAAACACCATGTATTGTAAGGAATTTTTAACCGAAATAACGACCATGTATAGTAAGGCGTTTTTAAACCCCCAAAAACGACCATGTACAGTAAGGCGTTTTCCACCAAAAAAAAAACAACCATGTATAGTAAGGCATTTTTAAGCAAAATAACGACCATGTATAGTAAGGCGTTTTAAACCCCCCAAAAATGACCATGTATAGTAAGGCGTTTTTAACCGAAAAATCCACCATGTATAGCAGGGCACTTTTAGCCGAAAAAAAACAACCATGCATAGGAAGGCATTTTTAACCGAAATAACGACCATGTATAGTAAAGTGTTTTCAGCCACCAAAACACAACCATTTAGAGATAATAAGGTGTTTTTAGCCGAAAAAAACCCCAACCATGTATAGTAAGAAATTTTCAACCGAAATAACGACCACGTATAGTAAAGCGTTTTTAACCCCCCCAAAAACGTCCATATATATATATATACCTGTATATATATCTATATATATATATATATATATCTATATATATATATATATATCTATATATATATATATATATATATATATATATATATATATATATATATATATATATATATATATATATATATAAGTCAAGTCAACAGTATTTATAGAGCACTTTCAAACAGCCATCGCTGCATACAAAGTGCTGTACATGGAGCGATTTAACATACACAATAAACAGTAAGACGAAATGGTAATAAAGGTGGTAGAAAGCACCAAGCAGTAAAATCATGCTGAGTCGAACGCCAAAGAATACAAGTGGGTTTTGAGGAGGGCTTTAAAGATGGGCAGCGAGGAGGCTTGCCGAATGTTCAGTGGGAGGTCATTCCAGAGAGAGGGACCAGCAACAGAAAAGGCTCGATCCCCTCTGAGCCTCAGTTTAGTTCTTGGTACTTCTAACAAAGACTGGTCCACAGACCTGAGGCGCCGGGCAGGTGTGTAGGGGCGGATGAGCTCAGAGAGGTAAGGTGGCGCGAGATTATTTAGAGATTTGAAAACAAAGAGGAGGATCTTGAAAATAACTCTAAAATGAATGGGGAGCCAATAAAGGGATGCCAGAGTAGGAGTTATATGCTCCCTCTTACGAGTACCAGTCAAGAGGCGAGCAGCGGCATTCTGGACCAGCTGAAGGCACTTAATGGAGGACTGGCTGACTCCAAAGTACAGGGCATTACAGTAATCGAGCCCGGATGTGACAAAGGCATGGATTACTGTCTCAAAGTGTTCATGTGAGAGGAAAGGTTTTATTTTGGCCAGCTGTCAAAGGTGAAAGAAGCTGGATTTAACAACGGCACCAATTTGCCGATCGAGTTTGAAATCACTGTCCAGTTTAAGGCCCAAGTTTGAGACCGTTGATTTCAAATAAGGAGACAGGATATATATATATATATATATATATATATAGAGAGAGAGAGAGAGAGAGAGAGTAAGGCATTTTTAACCAGAATAATGACCATGTATAGTAAGGCGTTTTTAAACCCCCCCAAAATGACCATGTATAGTAAGGCGTTTTTAACCAAAAAACAGACCATGTATAGTAGGGCATTTTTAGCAAATAAACCAGACCATATATAGCAAGGCGTTTTTAGCCTTTTTTTGGGGCTAAAACCCTTACTCTACCTCACCTTACTCTACATGGTCGTTTTTTTGGTCAAAAATGCCTTACTATAAATGGTCGGGTTTGCCAAAAACGCTCTACTATACATGGTATATTAAGATATTTTGTGATGTTTCCTTTAACCAATGTATATCTTCTCAGAGGTAAACTCTTGAACCTGCTTTGGAATGATTGCAAGTGAGATAAACCCTTTGGCTTGAACCTGCTTTGGAATAATTACAAGTAAATGATTACAAATAAGATAAACCCTTTGGAATGCTTTTAAATGATCACAAGTGAGATAAACTCTTGAACCTGCTTTGGAATAATTGCAAGTAAATAATTACAAGTCCGTGCCACTTGGTTACACAACAAACAGTGTGGCGTAGGAAGGGATGAGAATGGCCACTCACCCCTCCCGATGCACACACTTTAGAGGATAAAAGGATGGGAGCGATGCTACTTCAGCAGAGTCGGCTACGGGTTTACGTACGAACGCCTAGCTCGTATTGAAGCTCACTCTGCTGAGGGTGTTGGCTCTCCACCCTACTGGCACACGGTAAGAGTTCTTTAGCTTCATACAACTTGTTTGAACTGTGTTATCATTTCTGTGTGGGACCAATAAAGTGCCTATTGTTGGTAGCCAGAAGTGTCTTGTCGTTATTTCTGAGTGCCTATCTCCGACGATCCTTTATAAAACTTGATATTCATTCAAATTGAGTATCAGAAGTGTTTCAAAACAATACATGGTCGATTTTTCGGCTAAAAACGCTTTACTATATATCGTTGTTTTTTTCGCTAAAAACGCCTGACTGTACATGGTCGTCTTTTTGGCTAAAAACACCTTACTCTACATCAGGCATGTCCAGCTCTTGGCCTGGAGGGCCACCGTCCTGCCTGTTTTCCATCTCTCTCTGCTGCAATACACCTGATTCAGGTGATCAGCTCATCAGCCAGCTCTGAAGTAGCATTAGAATGATCCTGATTATTTGAATCAGGTGTGTCGCTCCTGGGAGAGCTGGAAAACAGGCAGGACAGCGGCCCTTGAGGACCGACTTTGGACACCCCTGCTATACATGGTCGATTTTTTGGGGTGAAAAACGCCTTTCTATACATGGTTGTTATTTTGGTTAAAAATGATTGACTATAAATTGCTGGGGGGGGTTTCGGTTAAAAAAACACCTTCCTATACACGTCGTTTTTTCAGCAAAAAATAAAAAAAACGCCTTACACGTGGCCATGAAAAAAAACCTTACTCCACATGCAAACTCTGCAGATGAAGGCCTAGACCTGGATTCGAACCTTGCATCTTCCCAGTGATAAGCTGACGCCCTAACCAGTGGACAACAGTGCCACTGCATACATAAGTCACAACCCAAAGGCCTTCACATACCTGGTCAAGCTTGTTATACAAACTGGTCATTTTTTGGGGTTAAAAAGCCTTCCTATACATGATTGTTATTTCAGTTAAAAATGCCTTACTATACATTGTTGTTTTTCCGGCTAAAAATGCCTTACTATAAATGGGTTTTTTTTTTCGGCAAAAAAAAACAAAAAACACCTTACACATGGTAATGAGAAAAAGCCTGACTACACATGCAAACTCTGCAGACAAAGGCCTAGCTAGACCTGGATTTGAACCCTGCATCTTCCCATTGTTAAGTTGACACCCTAAGCAGTGGACCACAGTGGCCTTGTCTTACCAGGCACATAAGCAACAACCCAAAAAGGCCTTTACATACCTGGTCAAAAAAGGCTATATGCAAGCTTCGCAGAGGAAGGTCGAGACCTGTATTGGGCTAAAAACACCTTACTATCCATGGCCGTTTTTTGGGTTAAAAACTTACTATATACAGCACATGGTTGTTTATTTTTGGCTAAAAACGCCTGACTATGTGTACATGGTTGTTTTTTGAGACTAAAAACGCCTTACGAAACATGGTGGTTATTTTGGTTAAAAATGCCTGACTATACATGGTCGATTTTTTTCAGCTAAAAACGCCTTACTATACATGGTTGTTTTTTGGCACTAAAAATGCCTGACTATAAATGGTCGATTTTTTTGGTTAAAAACACCTTGCTATACATAGTCGTTTTTGTTTTTTTTTTTGGCTAAAAATGCCTGTAGTCAGGCAAAAATGCCTGTAGTCAGGCATTTTTAGCCCCCCCCAAAATTTTTATATATATATATAAAAAAATGTGTGTGTGTGTGTGTTGTGTGTATATGTGTGTGTATATAGGCATGTTATTTTGCTGGATGGACTTTGCCCTTCTCATTCATATCGTTTGTATACAACAGCAGTAAGATCTGGGATGAGCGAGTCCCAGGCACTCGCTGATCAGAAAAGTATGAGATCCATTATGCATTTCAAGAGTCCCAAATTTCTTAATCTGAAATGGTCTACTTATTCAATTGCATATGATAATATCACGAACAACAACAGTATATATTGATAATAGGTTTATCCTTATAAACAAATGCTGCAAAAATTTTAATAATTCAAGCATACAAGATTTGCTGAGAAATAGGTTCTTACTTCATCCTGTGGTTCAGTCTTTGAGTACATAAATTCTCCTCTCTTTAGTCTGCTTCCAAAGATGCGAGGCTTTCTCAAAGTCAACTTATTATCGCAAAAAACGAATCAACTTTAGCTGCTTCCTCCGTGACATCTCCGCAATAAACTTTCGGAGCACTTGTTCACAACACTTGTTTTACCGTTACACAACTTGGCAATCGTCTGCCGATTTCGCAATCTCGTCTCGCGAGAACAGAAATCTCATCACGCGAGATTGCTTAACGCAAGATGAAAACAACAATGGTGGCGATTGTCAAACTGGGATCATTGCTGGAAAAAAAGATGTACCGTAGTTTTTTTGTTTTGTCTGAGAAATGTCCTTGCGTCCCAAAAACGCACATTATTTGGAACTGTGTGTCCTGCGGGAAAATTATGCGTCTAGGACGCGGGACGCAGAGGTAACGAGATGGCTGCAACAGTAACATGGTGGGGGTGAAAAAGGGCCTTAAAATGGAGGCCTTGTTTCTTGTGCAGGCTTCAGAGGCTGGAGCAGGAGGTGGTCGGCGGTGAGCAAGCCCGCAACAAAGAATTCCAGCAGAGGCAGCGGCAGAGGAGGAAGGTGGCCGATCAGAGGAAAGCTCAGCTCGTTCAAGCTTTGTCGGACAACAGCGAGGAGAGCGACAACGTGCTGTTCAGTGTCTACGACTCCATTCAGGAGGAGGTCCACGCCAAAGGCCAGATGCTGTCTAAGGTCCAGGGAAAGGTCGGTCACAGTGCCATCACATGCGTGCACCGTCGCCAAAACATTACAAATGCAATTTGTGACAGTTCCTGTTTGTTTGTGGGGGTTTCTCCCTTCAGTCTCCTCTTCGGGAGGTGAAATGCATACTCGATTGGGTTCAGGTCTAGTGATTAACTTGGCCAGCCTCAGACCTTGATGAAATCATTTGTTGCGTAGGTCGCTGCCCATCTTCAAAAGCCTCCTCAAAACTCACTTGTATTCTTTGGCATTCGACTCAGCATGACTTTGTTCTTGGTTTTACTGTTTGGCGCTTTCTACCGTCTTTATTACCGATTTGTTTTACTGTTTATTGTATATGTTAAATTGCTCCATGTACAGCTTTGTATGCAGCGATGTCTTTTTGAAAGTGCTCTATAAATACAGTTGAGTTGAGTTGAGTTGAGTCATGTGTTTTGGGTCATTTTCAGTGCCCAATGTCACATGACGAAACTGAGAAAACAAGTGAGCCAGGAATGGTTGTTCCCTGACACTGAAACACTGATGCCATTTTTCGTCGACATAAAGTGGCAATATGGCCAACCTCTGAGAGGAATAAAACGGGTGGATTTTACTGCTTAATTCATATTCCACCAAGACAATGTGAATCAGAATTCTGTATTTACACTAAGGGGGTACATGGAACATCTTGTAAATAAAAGTTTTGAGTTGACTTCCCTTTTAAAATCAAAGATGTTCAAAACACAACTACGTTAATGTCAATTAAAATTTAGCGTGATTATCTTGTGTTGGTTCTGAATACTATGACCTATGTACTTGAGTTGTATCCCATGGCAAGATGAAAAGACCATCTTCTCCACCGGCAGCTGAAAGCAGCCAAATTAGAGATTCGTGACCTGCAGGCAGAGTTTGAAGAGGAGCGGAATGATTATCTCGTGACCATTCGTCGCCTGGAACGCGAGGGCCAGCTGCTTCACGGTCTGCTTGAGCGCATGGCGCCACTCGTTCGCCGGGACTGCAACTACAGCAGCCTGGAGCGCCTGAAGAGAGAGGCCGCATGGGACGAGGAGAGCACTGCCTGGAGGATTCCCGACGTGACGATCCAGAGAACCACGCTGCCCTCGGGTGGGACTTTCCATGTTATAGCCTTTTTTTACAGCGGTACTAAATGCCAATTTGAACATGTTCCTGGTGTCTTCCTCACTTAGCTTCCAAGCTCTCCCCGCCCAGAGGCCTGGCAGCCGATGCCAAAGACATCGTGGTAGGTTTTTGGCATGGCTTCATCCTCATGAGTTTGCCATTTGTCCCCCACCCCTCCCCGTTTCAGCCGCGTGTTCCCTAGCAGGTTGAGGAGGACCGTTACAAAGAGCTGCTGGACCGAAGCGACAGTGAAAACATTGCCAACGCTTACTTCAGATGCAAGAGGGCCAACCAGTTGCGTGGGGGTGAAACAGCCATGGGTCACGGTGAGGTTTTTTTTTTTTTTTTAGGACACTGTCGTACTTTTGATAGGACACGGTAATGTCCCGCTAATACGAGAGTTGCTAGCCATGAGTAGTGAAAAGCTTTGACCAATTAGCAAATCCATAACTCATTCAATCCCAGCCATTTTCACTGGAGCAACCCCCCTCAATCCCAGTGTTTTACTGGATTTTGATGATCTTGCGAGGCCCACAGAATATTTGGTTCTAATGCTATATAAACATGGAGCCTACCAAAATAAGGTTTGGACTCTCTTCTTTCAGAAGAAAAACTTTTAGTTTCTTTTTCCGTTCTTCAGCAATCGGCATTGCAAAATGGCTAAGTTTCATGAAAATGGCGATTAAAAAAAAAAGTGAAAAAGAGCTTTATATAAAAGCATGCATTTCAAGCACTTGAGGCACCACTGTCACCTACTGGTCGCTTTTTTACATGATTTACAATGCAAAAAGCTTATTCTCATTCAGATTGCATCAAAACCCTCCTCCTCTCTATGACGCAAAAAAAAAGACCTAGACGTACAAGTACGTCCTTGGTCGGCGGGGCCTAATTTTAGAAAGACGTACATGTACGTCTTGTGGGATGAAAGAGTTAAAACATTTATTAGAACAATCTCTATTAATAGTTTGAATGGCAAACTATAATCCAAAAAACACTTGAATATTTACTCATTTTACATTTCCCTGAAATTGGTTACTGATTAATTTGAACCAGAAGTAAGGATAATACTCATGCGGCAGAGACTCGGTAACATCCACGAATAAGCCCGGCTAATTTTACAATGTATTATTTTTATACACGGTCCACACACCCCTGTGCAAAGAGGCCTGTTCCACCATTGATGTGACTAAACACATT